>NW_011967165.1:678432-765721 GCF_000949405.1 Vollenhovia emeryi | reverse complement strand
ATTAATTTCGCGAATCGACGTCGCGCCCTCGTGCCAAAACCGTTGCTTCCGGAAATCCGTGACAAAGAAAACCAGGGATTAACTCGTTCTCCAACAAGGTTTTCAATCTTAAATGGACAATGGAAAAGTTTCATAAACCAATCCAAAGTCATACTTCCCGTAAATTTAAAAAATCTCTACCACTCTGTTCCGATATGTTGAATATTTTAAATAAAGCATTAAATGCCGTAATTATTTTATCATTATCACCTATCCATTTTCAGGAAACGAATCTACGAGATATATTTAACTACGATCTACAATCTACAATCTACCATCTACAAACTACGATTTACGAGGTGTAGATTCGTTTCCTTTAATAAACAAAATTCGCACTCACCGACCCGACGCGCAGCAGCGGAGTTGTTGTCTATCTGTAACACAAATATAAAACTTATATTAAAAAAACAGTATTTAACAAAACCAATTTTGCAAAATATAATTTCAACGCGTATCTAACATTTTATTCAGTTAGATTTAAATGATTATATCGTGAAAGATTTTCCGCAAAAGATCTGTATCTTAATTTTTTAATTATTTTAAAATTATGGTGAAATAAAATGACTCAACCATAAACCGGAAAACATTACTTTTACAAAACAGGAAAAATAATATTTACCTTAAAGTTGCTCCGCCGGCGCCTGAAGCCTATCCGAGGCCTCCTCCTCCACTCAGACTGTCCTCTGGCACACTCGCGAAAGATCGTTCGCGCGATTCTACACTACCGGTTACAAAGCTTTACTGCGATTATTTTATACGGCACTCCCGAACGCGATGGGTATCTTTGGTTGTCCCGTCTTTAGGGTCTGTACTCTCTAAAAATTAATCGGTGCATCATTACTGTAAATCAATGAATATTCATTATTTTCAGTGATAATTCACTGATTGACTTTTAGAGAGTAACCCTTCAGGGTACTTAAGCCCCTCCACCACGGCAAGGTAGTACCCGAGGAGGGGATTATCGACAACAAACTGTGCAATTACATATGTGTATATATAGAAAAATGAATATTGAATGAACATAAATTAGTGTTGCTATTTAATGCACGACGTGAGAGAGATTCATCCAATCGAAAGATTAATTCACAATCTCGATCTTGGGACAAAATCAATTTTCTCGAAATTTATCAATAATGCCTCATAAACTAATAATCCGAGATAAGCTATTCTTATCTCGTTAGAAGCGCTGAAATCTTAGCTTTCCAACGAGACCAAGATCATCTTGCTACGAATTTTCCTCGCGATCTCGATCTCGGAAGAAAATCAATTTTATTTTTGCAATTAATTAATGAAATCTCGTAAACTAATAATCGGAGATAAGCGATTCTTATCTCGTTAGAAGCACTGAAATCTTAGCTTTCCAACGAGACTAGGATCATCTTCCTACGATTTTTCTGTGCGAAGTTATTGACGATTATATCGACTCGCGATCTTAATCCTTTCAGAAGCAGCTGACGGCGCGTATGCGGTGTCTCGCGCGGCGTCTCGCGCGGCGATGTTTACTACCGAACACCTGTGCCTCGTATGTTTTTGCCAGTTTTTTGGGGACGTAGTACGCTTGCGTAATACTCGCGTAAAACTCGCGCGGCCTTCGTTCATGAATGGTGCGCGCGCGCCCGATTTTTAAAAAGCTATAACTCGGCGAAAAATCGACGTAGCGACACGAATCAAAAACCAATCTTCTTCGTTTCGCATCCCGCAGATGTCTACGTTGAATGTGTACGCCCTTATCATAAAACTTACACACGACAATGGAATAAAAAGTAAAATTCTGAAATATAAATTATACGTATAACTGCTAAATATAAAAATTGGCTGACAAACTATATTAGACTGTATAGTAAGATTGCCCAATAAAATTGCAATATTGAATGTAGAATAAAGATTAATGTAACGTATCAATAATTATTGCAATGCGGGATGCAGCTTTACAGAATCTATGCATTTTTGTTTCAAACAGAACTAAAAAGAGATGCGCCACGCTTACTTTTATAATTATACAAATATTCAATGGACTATCACGTAAAAATTCGTGCAGTTGATCAAGAAGTAGCCGATATCGATGGTACGAGCCGCAACGTGTGGCTCGCCTGTAATTTAAACGAAAGTGGAAAGCGCCATTGCATTTATTTCGTTACGGAGGACTGAAGAGCGACCAAGAAATTCCCGGAAACGGCTCTAATCGATCTAACTTTTTTTCCAACTCCTCTTGTTATTTAGCGGTTCCTTCATCCGAGATATAGCGGCGAGCACACAGCCCACGCATTGCTCGCAAGGCTACGTACATCTCGCTTCGTCTGCCCCTTTATCTTCGGCTGGGCGGACGGTCGACGGACAGAGGGTGGCTATTACAATTAGTGGACATTATGATAGGATGGGTAGCGTGCTGCACCGAACCAACGCCGATGAACTGACCGATCAAGCGGCTGGCACAGTCTATCATTGTGAACCGGCGTGTGCGGCTTTAGCGAACCGTTCCGTTACCCCCATCCTCTGCCCCGACCAGTTCCACCGACGCCTCCACCTACCGCCCCTTGGTTGCCTGACCCTTCCCGCCTCTCTCCCGCCTTGCGACCCCATCGTAATTACAAGCATTCATTTCACACTAAAAGCGGCCAACGTAGCCCGACCGTTCGAAACGAGTCCCGCGCGAGTCGCATTTTTGCTACAGATTACCACCCATTCGCTCTCACCTTCTCCCCTCTCCCTCATCCACAACCACTGCTCGTTTTACAATGGTCCACTGAATCTCTTTTCCAAATTTTCGCGATTACAGGGTATCGCGTTCGGCCGCGAGCGAGGATATATATGAGCGCGAATGTTCAAAGCCGAACAAGGAAATTTTATCAAATGCCTGAAAAAATATATACACGTCAAGATGTGGACTATAAAGATTTTTGTTTCATTATTGACAGCTGTTTCTTAAATAAAAGCAATACAGTAACTTCTAGTTTAGTTGCATATCTTCTGTTTTAAACTGCTCGTCAATATAATACACAAATGTATTTATAAATGTCATGATAAATATTTTTAAGACAATAATATCTTTGTCAAAAATATTGGAAGCATTGCTATACTGTTGATCGCTACCTGTTAACACTGCTTTTATTGTATAATAATAGCGTTTAAAATGCCAATGGTGATCATGTAATTATATCGCTACAGATTACGTGGCTACGAGCTGTATAACAGTTATTATGGGCATTACTTAGATCCCACTTGATTAAAGCGTATTTTACGATAGGGATTTTCGCATGTAATGACTAATTGCTTCTAAATCCGGACATCACAAATAAGTGTACGGTATGGTGGTGTAAATTATTTACTGAATTATTTATAATAATGTTGATATAATAAACTTCTTTTATTCAAACAGCTAAATTCTTTTTAATGATAAATTAAATAATTTTATTATTAAATTATTAAAAACAACGATTTTAATTATAACGAGGAAAGCAACATCAACGCGTCTGTCATCTTTAGACTTGTCTTTATACTAAAAGTTAAATGACAACAATCATCCACTTGGGCCATCCGCACGAAAACTTTCGAAAGATCGCAAATTAACTTTCGCAAGATTTCTCCCGATGCATTCGGTCCATTTTTTTTTCGACGATCAAAGCACCACTCGTACACACCTATTCTCATTGGCCTTACGAAAAATAGAACGCCGCAAGACGGTAAAGAATGAGCCAATCTCGCGTATGATCGAACATTTCGATTCGGCGAACGACGGCATTACGTCTATACGTTCCTGGATATCCATACGCTTTCGCGAGTGAGTTCGGGGGCTGAACGACGCGGAACAGAGACAACCAGCTGGCGGGAAGAGAAACGAGACAGAGACAGAGAGAGAGAGAGAGAGAGAGAGAGAAAGACAAAGAGTGCGAGAAGAGGCGAACGGCGGGTGAGCGCTGCGTTGCTTCATGGTGCTCCAAACTTTTTTATTCCCTGAATATCGGACCCAATCAGACACCCTCGGCTCTCCGCGCGCGAATATAAATGTTCTCCATCTCGCCTATATAATCATGGGAGTGTGAAATTAACCAGCCAATCCTGCAACCAGCCGCGAAACTCCGCTCGCATCGACGGGCGCGACCCGAACCCCGAGCTGACGGTTCTCCATCGCGCGTTCTAAAATTTTTGCGGTGCCCGAATTTAAATCCATACCCGTGCGCGCGCGGTACTTACGGTCGACGAAACTTTCAAGTGATGCTGGAATTTCACATCCTGTAAAAACACGGGCTAACAAGATTCCCTTTCGTCTTTCTCCCGCGCGTTTTTTTTCGTGTTTGGATCTTTTAAATATTTGAAACGCGATCTCTGCTAGGCATTACATCGACCCGTAACTTTGTTAGACAATCCTCTCGCATTATTAACACGATAATTATGCGATTTTTGTTTGGACACGCGTCTCAATCGCGTTTGTATGTGCTGCATATAAATTCAGTAACTAATACTTCCAATTTTCTCGACGGTGTGAATTTTCTGAAATAGGACAGAAACTAGAATTACAAACGGCAGTAAAAGATGCCGGTCTCCTCTCGGTGTCTTTACATCTTGTTTTTCACTTGCAAACGAGCAAACGGCAATTGGAATCAGCGGCAGAAGCGGAAGAGGAAGAATGGAGCGTACCGCGTGAAAATCGGGTTTGCGCACTGCGGCCGTCGCACAATAGCGAGGATTAAACGAAACTGCCGTGCGGGGGACAGTTTCTGTTTATCGCATCATATAAATACGGAATTAATTAAAATTGCCAAGTTAATTGAATTTTTATAACCTTTTTTGCTGTCTCTCGTTGCCCACCGTCTTCGCATCGACCGCGTTAACCGGGTGGTTACCGGTTATCACGACGCGCTCCTCTCCACTCCGGTAAATGTAATGGCCGCACTAATATTATTCTTTTGTGAAGAAAGAAACCGTGCCGCGTCTCTCCGGTTCTCCGATAAAACTATTCTGATCTTTTACTCGCGACCGAACGAACGGTTGTTATGTATTTTTGACGAGGTAATCCCGTTGCACCGCAAGCCTACTAGAAATCGCATTATCGCTATCACCAGGAGAAGGCAATCTCTGAACTCCGTGTACCTTCTATCAGTAAATCGATACATAATTAATATACGTATACTACACGGAGAGAATTTTTCCTTAAAGTTTATCCTGAAAATAATGTAGTCGTGGAACAACATGGCATTTCAAAATGCCACGTTGTCCCACGATTACGTGATTTTCAGGATAAATTTTAAGAGAAAATTCTCTCCGAGTACCAAACGTAGTTCGAGTATGAAAACTTCGAATTGTGTCGCTTTTTAAAATAATTGTCGTGCAATATATACACGCGCAATAAGTGCATATTGTTGGAAGGAATCAGGACACCGTTGCACTTTATCGCGGATTTCAATTGTGTCTACTAAAATTTTATATCCTTCTGACAAACTCTCGTCGTGCATCTTGCGACGTTCGTCCCGACAACTCGTTCGCTCGCGGCGGATTCCTGATTTCGGCAGGATGTCTTTTCCTCAGAGATTACGCGAGGGAAAGACGGTGCGAGGGATGCAGGGATGGGAGGGCGCGGAACGGCGTTTTTCCACGGTGCCTCATAAGTAAACCTCATAAGTAATCTCGCCGGCGGCGCGTCTTCGATTTGAATTACCCTTCTGTTATTTCTTGCCCGTCGCCGGGCGTTATCAGAAATCCGTTCGCTCGTCGGATTAGCATGTCTGAGGTAGCGACCATCAATTTCAATATCCACTCGATAAATATTCCTTTGGATCCAGACTTCTTTCCTCTACTTACTCCGCACCGATCACCCCCATCCGACCTTACCCTCTCGTCCTACCCCCGCGCCGTCTGGAGATCCGTGAGATTCGATGGAGCACCGAGCGAGACGTACGGCTCGATAGACGGTTGCAGACTGGCTTTAGATAATATCCTCCCTCGGAGCCTCGGCGGAGACACAAGACTGCAACGATATTTCGCTCTTCGCAAGTTCTTGAATATATTTATATATAGAGATTCGTCGTAAGCGCAGGTAGGAACTGCCTGTTGTTTATAATGCGTCGCGCGTTGAAAATAGCTCGTCGTTTATTTATGCCCTTATTAAAATTGCAGCGGAACAAACAAAGTGAAAGTTGCAACGAGGAACTGCCTCGTCAATGAAACTGTTAATCGAAATCAAAACGAAAATCGCAATTATGCTTTCGCTCGTGTTTCTTTCTATTTCCTTTATGTTGCACGGCAAGTCACTAGTCAAAGGTGATGGAAAAATGTAAAAAAGCTATCTTTTATTCTAAATTGTAAACTTTGATGTTAAATGTGCCTTATTTTCCAAGTGCTTTTTAATCACGTATTTTAATAACTTTACTTCGTCGAGGACAAAGCTATTATCTATAACGAATACGAGACTGCTGGTTAAAAAATTTTTATAAAACTATAACGCTTGTATTTTTACTGTCATATAATAATAGAACATAAATATTTGCCGTCATTTGTTGTTATTCATTATGTTATGGCAAGGTTTGCACACACTTGGATCCAAGTTTACGCACGAAATTTGAGATCTGCGTGCAAAAGTAACTCTGTGGTACTATTAATGAGCGAGCCACGGTATATGGTAGAGTACCAGGAATAACGAGAAGGCGGGAGTACGCAATGCAATGTAAGTAATACAGTAAATAAATACGGCGTTACGTCGGTTGTTTACTGTGCCAACTGCGGCTTTGCCGTTGCACTCGTAGTTACATTCGCCACGATGTATGTTCGTTAATATTGCAACATTCTCGCAAACAGTCTCTAATGATATATCGCCCTCAAAGACTTAATCCGTATGTGCATTTGTTATATACGGGGTATTCCCGACTGTATTATACAGTTTGCTCTCAATCACGAGTCCCGCAAAGAATTAAAGGTCGATTTTCCCCACGACAAAAGTTGCCCACTTTCTCTACCATCGATACGCACACGTAAATGTTAAGATTCGAGTACTAGCCTAATATAATCATCCAAAGAAACTGCAGTCTCCACATTGGTTAAATGCACACAGCGGATTTTTATTTTAGTAAAAGAGATTGAATGTCCGTCTTTCGTCACGTGCATCTCCTTCGTCGGTTGGCTCTCTTGACAAACTCCTTACTTTCTGTCGGCGGTAACTTTGCGGCCGAACCATAAGTAATGAAGAAATGCTGAAGATTTTTACTTCGAGAATTGCGCGGTGGGATACATTGAAGTGGGTAAAAAAAAGCACCGAAGAAAAGATAAAGACGGGCCAGAGATCGAGCAGGAGAGGCGAATGGAAAGCGAGGAGAGAAGAGAGATGATTGCGGGCCAGGTAATATTAATAAGTAGAAGGAAAAGTTGGTTTGATCGACCGACCTGAACGAATCCGGCACTAGACCACATCACAGGCCGTTTGAACGCCGAGGCTATTAGCATAATTACAATACTTCCGCTTTAGTCGGTCCAACTTTCTGCTTATTTTAAGCCGCCGTCATAATATCGTCCATGATAGCTCTGCCGAGTCCATTACCTTGATGTAACCGAAAAGCCGAATCATTGGTACGAATGTCGAGAAACGTAGAAATTGTTAATTTTCCATCTAAACCCGAAGGCGAATAGTCGGTTCTATGTGTAAGTTGTTAAAAACATGCAGTTTATCTTGACAATTACTATGTAAAATGTTATCAACTACTAGTAGGCTACGCAAAATTCAAAGCTGACGCACGCCATTAGCCATTGTCAATGCTTAACAAACAGATTATTATTCAGCGACGCGGTATAAATGTTACTGCTGCATTGCGATGCGCGCATTGACAGTATAGCAGTGCAAGTATTGACAGCGCAAGACTACAGCATGAGAATAACAGTGATAGTCTTGATCTTGACGATCGTGGTGTGCACCATGATCCAGGAATCCGTAAGTTATTTTAATTCGAACATGATCGCTTATCGACGAATTTCTGAAAGAATAATGCTGTACTATTCTGTGCGAAGGAACAAGCACTTTGTATGATAAGAGGACGTGTCTATCCGTGTCCTACGACTACGAGTCCGAGTGCAAACCTTAGAAAAAGACGTGATATCACGAGCACATCTCCAGTTTCCTGGACAGCGACAACAGATCAGACGGAAACTACCACATGAAAACGATGATAAAATGTTAAGCTTTCACTAGACAACGATATAACCAGTCGTAACTCAATAAGATAAACTATCACTTGAAGTAGTGTCTGAATTAAATAGCAATAAAAATGTATCAAACGTTTAAATACGAATAGTCATTTTACAAACTTTGTGAAACAAAACTGATAGCAAATATTTGGCACAATATTATTCGATAATCCAAAAAGTAAGACAGTTTTAACAAAGACATATTTGTAAGAATTTTCTTGTAGGGTATATGGCATGTTAAATAACATATTGAAATATGTATTATATACGTTTTTAATATGTGTGTTCAAGTCTAATCGTCCCAGGTTAATTTTACGAATACTTTTCTAGCATGTATTAATTTACTTTCAATATTAAAAATGAATCACTGTTCGTTACTTTACTTACATTACTAATTTAAGAAAAGTGTTATTATAACTGATATGATACACATGCATATGCAACGCATATGCGAAAAGAACTTTATCGCTTTTCTTTATCGTACCTGCGAGTTTTTCGTCAAAGATTTTAGGCTTACGACGATATCGTCTTCGAAATATAATGAAAATGTAATAAAATCGGCGCAAGATATGCCGGGGAAGCATTAAGAAAAGAAAAGTCTCTCGAGCGCACATCACTTTACTTCATTAGCAGTTTCGCTTGACTAATTAATAACGTTATAAATATGTTGATAAACGTTATAAATACTCTTATATAATAAAAAATTTACAACGCTATAAATTTGTGAGTCTGCAATACTTTATACTGTGACTAGTAATCAAGTTTTTATCAAACTAAAAAATGGTTTTACGAACTGATTCTAAATTTGATTATTTCCCATGTATTTTAGTATCGCATTATAGATACGCGTGTAATAATATCAAAGTCAAATTGGGCGCGCCGTATGGCCGATCGTATGCGAAATTCAACGTCAGGATTTCGAATCTTGGCGACGTTTTTAGATATAGGCGCAAATAAAGTTTCGTCTTTCCATTTTCGCCGCGGGAACCGGATCGTCGTTGCGCGGTGGAAGTTGAAGGCGGTAGCGCACGGTGCTAGATTCGTTCCTTCCGGCGAAAAATCGTCTCTGGTTGAGAGATACTATTCGCGGTAAAGAGGAGAACCGAGACGGAGTCGCAGATAAAAGTAGACGAGGGCAAAAGGGGAAGGAGATGGAGCCGATACCGTACGGCGCGGCCCGGGGAGATCCATCGTTTTACCGCGACAGAGATTGTTTCGTGATCTCGAAAAAAGGATACGGGCGAAATGGATTAAACGATGGTAACGTAGTTGGGGGGAAGGGGGTATAGGACGCACTGCGGTACCGGTGACGGAGTTACGTTGTCGCGTGTAACGAAGTAGATTACTCAGGGTGACAGAGGACTCTAATTCCCTAAGCAAATGACATCGATCGTGTACCAAACACTGCGGTTGGATAAGGTATATTTTTCACTCATCTCGTTAATCTATTAACATCACGTTACCAACATATTTACATGATTCATTCATATGTCTCAGTGGTCGAATTGGTGAGACGCCCGTCTAGAGTGTAGGGAAGTCCAGGTTCATAAACCCTGGCTGAGGTAATATTTTTGGCAATAAATTTTCTGTAATATTAAAAATGCCAGATGTGGCCGAGAAAATACTGAAGTTGATATTTACATGAAACATATTTTTACGTACTCATAATTGATGGCTCGTGGTGTTATTTAAGATTTAAAAGGCTCTTTTCCCTGTGTTTGTCTGAATATATATAATAAAATACAAGGAGTGACGCGAAAGATCGCTTTAAATGGTTTTCGACAGTCTGCGAAGGGAACGAAGAAATCTGCTCACCAGTAAATTGCCGTACTACGATTTTCGAAGCTTGTTCGAACGCCGATTGGTCAGAAATGATTACTCCTGATTTAAGGAGCTCTTTGGCGCCGATCCCTCGCATTGCTCGACCAGCTCGACATCTATCTTACTCTCGGATGGTCTGGTCTATTTTATCTACGAGGAACAGCAGCCGACGACGCGCCTAAGGCGCCGTTTATTTCCTCGTCCTTTTCCATTTACTTCCTTGCATCCGTATGTCTCGATGCACAACACGTTCGACGTAGGTTAGAAATTTTTTATGAAATATCCATAAATTTACTTTCTTGTAATTATTTAAAAAAATAATGCAGAATAAATTAAATTTATACGACAGAACTAACGGTAACTGTTCTTTCTAAATTTTCATTAGAATTTTGTTAAAAATGCACTTGACAAGAATACGAAGTATTGCACTCCGTTGTTTGGGACTAAGAGAAAATATTATTAAACCTAACTATACGTGCATTTCGAAAAAAGATCAAATCTTTAGCGTTGCGATTTTCTAGCAAAAACTCGAAAAATTTCTGACGAGGCGTAAAAACAGAAACATTATCAGCATTTCGCAGTCATCGTCTCGAGGCCAATCAGACGATTGATGGGCTAGGTACGACCGGATAGCCAAGCCGAAATCGCGTCATTCATCTGGGTGAGGCTGAAGCAGGTAGCAGCCTCTCGAGACAAGTGGCACCATCGACATGGTAACGGCCTGGTAACTGCCTCGTAAGCCGCCTAACGGAGCACCAGCGACGTTCCTAACGGCCGATCCTCTGCGCGCTGGTTAGACTTAGTGCAATGGCCTCTTCATCAAGCATCACACGCCTAAATCCTTGGATCTCGAGAGTGACCGTTCTCCTCTCCAACTGACCGAAACCTCGTGGAAATTCACGAGGATCATACGGGCTCGCATTCACGCGATCCTGAGCTTAACGCATCCTGGCCTCGATCAGCGCAGAGCGAACGATCGATCTTTTGTGTCGATGTACTTCCGTGAAATTGGGGTAATACGGCGCGCCAATTATCCGCCCGAAACAACGTCGCTCGCATAGGTCAATTCGTTCCGATCACTTCATTAGTCAATGATAACACTGCCGACGGCTTCCACGGACAGTGTAATTTATCGCGGCAATACACAATTTACGCTTCGCATCATGTCGTTATCCGAACTACAATGTAGACGCGTTGCGAGATGTTGATTGAGATTGACGTCTTAAGCGTACGGAGGATCCAAACGTATGGTCTCGCATTGTACGTTGTTTTTATACGATTACTCTTCAAGCTCCGTACTATCGATTGGAGTTTCGAACGTTGATTCGGGCTTGACTTCGATGATAGTAACACTAAAGCTGATACATCTATTGATACCGATGGTTCTTGGATCGGTCGGGATTACCGACACGTTTCCCGGGTAATGCTGTTTCCTTGTTTCTCTTCCGCCTCACTGAAGGGTGTATTGTGGTCGGGGCTATCCCATTACCAGGCCACTGTTTGAGGGCTGGTGGGAGAAGGATGGACATAGGTGAATGGATCACTTGCGATTACTGCGTCGATTAATTTGCATTTCTATCTCAAGTGTTCATCACGCGCTCCTATCGGTCGTCAGTGCATCAGATGTTTGTTAGATTCTACCAGTTAGTAATTGTTCCTTCAGTTAAACGTAGATATATTGATCAATTAAGCCATAAATGACGTGGGTTGCAAAAACTTCCACTGATTACTACTTTGTAATTTTCTTTTTACCATAAGTCTTCCCCTTTTTTCGACGTTTCTTGGAACTAATTTATATATTATATATTATTTGCTACTCGAGGTGCGATAAATATCTCGAAAGGTGCGGATACAATTTTCACGATTTAGACGTAAAATCGAAAAACCGTATTTTTCCATACGACTATTTTCCTGATTTTTCTCAACAGAAAACTGTTGTTCAGATAATCATGAGCAAATGTCGATCCCAGCTATTAAATTGACATTCCATGAATCGATGTCAGGAGCACTCGATACAGGCCTGAACAGGCCTGTTTCATGTTGGATCCAAGAATCGCGAGGGGTCGTCCTGCTAGTGAGGGGTGCGTTCCTCCATTGGACGCATACAAACTGGCCACTCTTTTGTCGAGGACAATGCCGGGAGCTTACGTTCGTTCAATATTTTCCGTCAACAGGCTGCACGCGCTCATCTCGTTATAAAGTCTGTTTGATCGGCAAACATCGCGGACCTCGATGCATGCGGCCTGAATAGTGCAACCGGCGCGCATACACGCGCACATGTGCACACGAGCAATTGCTGCGTTTACGTGAGAAATATTCATCTCTTAAAAATATTTTTGTAATACTTTCAACTGGATGTAACGCCTCGTTTAATTCAATTAAAAGCTCCCTTACCCGGTTTTCGAGCGTGATTTTTTTATTACGTTCGTTTACTGTCAATCGTTTTCAAAGTTCCTATTAACTGATTGACAGTCTGTGGTATTACAGACGCGTGAAAAGGAGGAAATAACGGATACGCGAAAATATATGAAAGAAATTAGAAGTAGTAATTTACATAATTTGGACTGGTAGTTGATTTAAACCGGCAAGCACGAACAATCGTGGAGGAAAAGACGAAGTCATTGTGAATCGAAATTCATTGCGGGGATCGAACAAAAGCCTCGCGATCTGCATGATGTAACTTTTGGGTATTATCAAGATCGTAAGTAATCTTGACACAGTCTGCTTGCATCTGTGCCCAATATTCTGGCGCCTATCTTCAAGTCATCCTCCCACCGCCATCCCCGTAATGTCTGCCGTACGACGACAACTCACCTACGTCGAGAGAACCGATGACAAACGTTGCCATCTAAACAAAGGGCCTCGTGGCATACGCGCACCAGACACGCAATTTCCGCGCGGCATGTAAATCGTGCGAAATGAATTTCTGCCAATCACGCACGTGCGCCAGCCGCGCACGATCACGGAAGATGATCCTGCACTGCGAAGCGCATTTTCGGGGGAAAAAAATGCACGCGCCAACCTAACAAAATCTATAAAGCGATGAAAATAAAATACAAAAAAAAGAATAGCGTTACTAAAATTAAGTTAGTTGTATATTACATTTTTTAATAATTTCCCTCATCATCGTTTTTCATCATTGTAAAAATATTTATGTTAATTACGGTGATACTCTTATTGTTACAAATACAGCGCAAAATTATACAATTTGTCTAGCACTATTTTTATAACATGTTGCAATATTTTCCTTAGATTATAATACATGCGTTATTTATCGCATTGTTTTTCTAAATAATTGTAAAATGGAATTGCACTTTTGTAATTAAAAATCTGATTGGCTATAAAGCTTCGAATGCAGATATGAAATTAATATTGATCCATGATCCGTGTAAAGATTAAATTTATCCGAGAAATCAAAGAAGTGAAATATTTATATCCATACGTGATATCCACTTTTTGTTATATATGTTATTTATGTAATATTAGTTTTAATAAATTTAGTAATTCATTATTTGTTTCGTCGCGTAATTTTAAAACATTATTTACAGGTATTAAAGATTACCCTGATAAAAAGTTCGAAAATAGGAAAAAAACTATTCAACGTATTAAATAATTCCTACATTTTTCGCAACATAAAATATTGCATTTTTCAACAATCAGTCTGAAAATTTCGGGATATAATCTGTAAAGAACACGGCTAAATTTTACTCAATATATTATAAAATAAGTTTCACGTACTTTGTACGCTCTTTTGAATTGTTTATAATTAAAAAAACTAATACGATATTTCAAATTATTTTTGTTAGACGGTTTCCCAAGTTGTTAAAAATATGTGTAAAAAGATAAACATGACTAACTCCGATGTAATAATTTCGGTGAACTCTCCTATCTTTCTATAACAAAGTTCGATAGCTTTCACGAAAAGTATTTCTATTCAAGACCGTAAAATCATGAAATTAAGTAGAAGGGTACAACAATAGCCGAGAAACGTTGAAATCTCTGCCTTCCATGCGTTTATTTGGTGCATCGAATTGGGACGCGAGATTCGCATTACGCGCCTGCCCGATGGCTCATACGCCTCTTGTCGATACCTCCATTCAGATGATTGATGCTCGCCGTCATTCGGTAGACGAGACGATATAAATCAAAAGACGCCCTTACACGAGGTGCGAACCCTTTTCTTCGCGTTTCTTCTTCTTCCCACCATCCCGTCGCCCTCTTTCGTGTAAGGTGCTGCCAGGCGTTATCAAATCGGCCGACAACAGGGAGGAAGAGGGGATTAAATACCAAACGAGCGATGGGCTTCGATTGTTGGGGTATGGCGTGAGTGGTGTGAGTTGACGAGGGTGCCAGAGAGAAAGACAGAGAGAGGGAGAGAGAAGGTTGTATTACCGTATAACCTCCCTGGAAGCATGTAGGGCTCGGATCCGCCTTGTATTCCCTTCCGTAATACGTCCCGTGATAGTCATTGTCGACGTATTATCCGATTACAGGCGGAAAAAGAGCGCGATGCCTCGTTAATACCCCGATCTAATAACGGCGGAAGTAATTTCGGTCTTTTGCAGTTCTATGGAGAGAAAGTATCCTAATTTCTATTCGCAAGTCGCATTAAATGCAAATATTGCTATATCGTACATCTGCTTTCGTAATATATATAATATAATAGTTTCTCTCATGTAATTTTCTTATGTACGTATACTCAGTGTATAATTTAATTTATGCACAAACCTCAGTCGTGTTCTACAACATGTCGATAACAATTCAGACACTATGTTTTTATAAGTAAAAAAAAACAGAAACATAAAATATCTAACAAATGATTGTGCTATTCTTTTTTTTTTAAAGTTGAACATTACGTTTTTTTCTGCAACGCCGGAATTCGTTTGAATATGCTTGTCTGGCGTCGTTTCCACGTGCATGCACATGACAATTTCATATCAGCGATAACAATATCCCAAAGAATGCGGAACGATGCTTTGTAAAATCATTAATTATTACCCTTATACTCGGAATATAGTTGACAATAGGCTACGCAAGTGGCAAAACAGGTGCGCATCATTATTCATTATCAATGCTTAACAAATAGATCGTTATTCAGCGGCGCGGTATATAAATGTTACAGCTGCACTGCGATGCCTGTAAAGACAGTGTAGCAGTGCAAGCATTGGCAGCGCAAGATTGCAACATGAGACTAACAGTGATATTCTTGATCGTGGCGATCATGGTGTGCGCCATGTTCCAGGAATCCGTAAGTTTTTTATTCGAACATGATCGCTTGTCGATAAATTTCCGAAAAACAACGATGTGCTATTTTGTGCAAAGGAACAACAATGGGGCCGCAGAAGATTCGACAGAAGAAGATTCGGCGGAAGATTCGGCGGCGGAAGATTCGGCGGCTTCAGCGGCGGACAAAGCCTTGGATGCCGCCGTAGAACCACTACGCCGACAACCACTACGACAACCACTACGCCAGCGCCAACGGCAGCTCCAACGGCAGCGACAACGGCAGCGACAACGGCAGCGCCAACGGCAGCGCCAACGGCTGCAGGTAGAAGAAGACGCGAGATCGTCATGGATGCAAGTCCATTTTTGGCAATGGAAGGCTAATAAATATGTAAAACCAACCGCGGATGAAAACAATGGCGAAATTTGACGTATGACTTCACTAGAAAGTAGCATAACTGTAATTGCACTATTTACAATTAATCAGATAAACTATCACTTGCAGTAGCATCTGAATTGAATTGCAATAAAAATATATCAAACACTTGAATATGAATAAATATTTCCGTGATTACTTCATATATATATACATATATATGGTTAATTTTAAAAAGTGTTATTGCGACTGATATGACACGTATGTATATGCGACACGTACGTGTATGTGAAAAGAACTTCGTCGCTTTTCTTTATCGTGCCCGCGGGTTTTTCGTCGAAAATGCTGGATTTGCGACGATGACGTCCTCGAAATGTGGTGAAAATCGGTACAAGATATGCCGGGAAAGCGGCAAGGAAAAAAAAGTCGAACGCGCATCTCTACTCCGTTGGCGGTTTCGCTAGGCTAGAAATTTATTTTCCCACGAAATGTCGTCACAGAGGGGGGGGGGGGGGGCTGGCTGCGCCTCCAGCTGCTGGATGCGATATTCCACGTCGCGTTATGCACATACGAATATTTCCATACATAAATTTCATAGAGGTGAAAGTAGATGCCTGTCTGGTTGAGTGTTGCCGACGATCATAACGACGCTTGGAAATGTTAACAGAAGACTACTCGGATTACCTACGTATTTCACGTGGCGTATTACTCTATTTGTGTAATAATATTTCATGTAAATATAGATGCGCCTGGCACACAAGATCTCCATTTTCATCATCGTATTAAATCAGAAGCATCACGGTGTTACGAGTATCGCGATGGTCTGGCAAACTGAAAACGCTTTTATAACGCTTTTTAAATCATCGCGATTCCATTTTTTTCCCATTTTTTTTTGCAAGCTCAGTGCTTAAAAGCGTGAAAAAAAGTTTTAATACGGCAAAAGCCGGCAGCGCTGGTCACGTCAGCTCGGTGGCGTAACCTAATTTTCAGCGATTAAATGCAACGAGCGCGATAATGCTTGTAAATTGAGCGAATTATGCCACCGGTGCTGGTGCCCGACGTAACCTCGTCTGATTAACATGCACGTTACGCCGGATAATGCCGTTCGACCTGACATTTGCATTGGTACGCGTCGAACAGCCTGAGATTTTAGCACGTGGGTCTGCTTGAACGGATATAGTCAAGTAATGTATGTAACTGCTCAACGCTTATAATGATTACATTGATCCCTAATGCAAAATGGACAAGCCGATTCCTTTGTCTTCAATGTATTTACTACTTGTACCTTTCTACGTGCAAATATACATCGCCGTAGGATCGTTTGGGAGAGAAATCGAACATTTATTTATTGCGAATGTTCTGCGTAGTGGTTTCCATCTGTCTGACGTTACGCGCGCAGACTCTTTGACGGAAAGTAGCGACGGAAACATTTTTTGACGTCGACAGATTGTTAGTTCACGTGTTCAAGCAGTCGTTCTGTTACCAATTTCCTGCGCGTTACCGGCTATAGAGATCCCCGGCCAGGTGAAATCGTGGCTACCTTCTACAACGCGAGAAAAGAAACCAACTCCCACCTAAGCAACGTACAAACTTCTGCTCGCGACAGCTACAGCTTTTCGTTCTTCCGCTTCATTCAGCCCGTGTTCGCCAATCTCTCCCCTCCCCCCCCCCTCTCTATCTCTCACTCTCTCTCTCTCTCTCTCTCTCCCCCTCTCTCTCTCGTCAACCAGCTATAGTCAGAATTTACCATCCGTGTGCGACGTTTTCACTGTTGCGTATCGAATGCAGAGAGCCGGCAGCATCGCACCCAACCCCTTCGTTTTGGCCCACGAGTGCGAATCCTCGAAATGCGTGGGACGGAAAGGATAGGGGTCGGGGCAGGGAGGCAGTGGAAGCGGGTTGGGAAGCACCGATTCGAGAAGACGGGGGGGGGGGGAGGGATGGCAGCTCGGATCGCAGAGGTCGGACACCACGTAAATTGCATACCCGATTGCGGTCTACTGAAGAGTAGCGCCCTCCACCCTAGTCCTCCCAGTTCCCCCTGTCCCTCTTCAGCCCCGATGGCCCGCGACCCCAAACTGGATCTAACAAGCCAGCGACCGCAGGCCAGGTTCGGCCTGCAACAGGGTCGCCACCTCTGGGGACCGCCGGCGGCTACAGCCGGTGAACTGTCCCTTGTGTCCTGACAAACCCCTTCGGTGAAAATCTTCGTGCCATCCTCGTCCTAACAAGCCCGCTTATGTCCACTCGTAAACCGCCACGATGCACGCAAGAAATGTCGCGTTTTCTTCCGCGTCCAGTGCAAACCGTTAGAATTGGAGATCGATAAAGGATAACGAGCCCAAGTCGAGGAAAAATCGGAATTACGAATGTATAATATTAATAAGCCACACTGTTGCCATTGTAATTACTGCTACGACTGTCGCGACAATATAATCACGGCGAGTCTCTGTTACGAGGATATAACTGTGCCCGGTAATGATGTCACTGCATTAGACAGAACGTGACGCCACCCGCTGATTTGAAGAATACGGCCAGCTCGACTCACTCTAACTAGAATTTCTTACCGACGTCGAATAAAGGACATTCGTCGCATAATAGGCTTCGCATGTCGAGCACAAATGATATCCTCGAACTACGAAGTTAAATAAACTCGAGCAATTATCGCGCGAAAACGAATATTTGCTGCGAACAAGTCTTTGTTGATCTCGGTTGGAAAGTCTCTTATTTTCGCTTATTACGGTCAAAATTGTCAACGCCATGAATTCTCGCCATTGATTTTCTTTGTTCCTCGTGCTAGTATATTTCGTGTTGAAAAGTATTAAATATTTTAGAAGTATTTAGGAACCCACAAATATATACATGTATATATTTATTAGCTTATAAATGTTGAATACTAAAAAACGAGCTTCGCACTTTCGCAGCTTTCGGAAAGTTTTCTGCGACTCGATTCGTTAATATGTATTCTATCGCGACGTATCAGGTGAGAATGGCCAAGTGATATTGCGAACTTTAAACGACACCGTTAACGTAAAGCAGTAGGCTTCACTCAATGATTTTTTGAATAGCTCTTGGCACGTTAGAACAGTCATTGCAGCCGCAACTTTGGCACGCAATAGAAAAAGAAGCGAAATTCTGAATAAAGCATGGTACCATTTCGCGAAAACCATCGCGGAAACTTTCGATGGGGGACGTTAGAAAACTTTGGACGATTGTACGATTCGGAGGATCTGCTCGGAGTACTCCACCGGATGAAGCTAATAATACCAAGTCAAACGCTAATATATGTACTTAATCAAAATAAATCCAGATGAGTATCGACATTCATCGCACCGGTATTAAGGCATAGCGAGCAAACTCCGATACCCCGGTACTCTCTTTCCGCGGCTAAATCCGTTTCGTCCTAAGCCCAGCCGTGGCAATCGCAGATATCTATCCAGATGAAACACTGGCAACCGACGTGGGATAGTCATTTACTGTGGTACTTTGCGCACGGGGTGACTGTGAGTTTCGGATATCGAAGAAGGAGATACTGAAGATGGAAGCCGTGGAGGAAGAAGGAGGAGGAGGAGGAGGTGAGAGTTTGTGCTTGGAAGTAAGAGGCTGAAGAGCCCATCTGGCTTCCAATCAGAGCGTTGCCACCAGCACATGTGTTCACGGCACGTTGGAGGTGGCGGCTCAATCAACGAGGGTGCATCCCTCTCCGACCTCCTTCGTCACCCCTCACTCTGGCAACTTTATATCACATAATCGAGCCTTGAAGCCGCCGCTCCATACCTCGTTTACCCCTACCGCCGTCCCTTCGGCTCGCTTCTCCTCGCCCCCATCGTTCTTTCTCCATTTCTTTCGACAGGGCCCCATCCTTTCGTCCTTCAGACCAGCAGCTCTCGGCTCTTCGACTCTCCGCCCGCTCTCCTCTTCTCTGCGTTTACGAGCTTTCATCCCTCTTTCCTTCCGTCGATCCTTCGTCTTCGCCGCCCTTCGCCGTGCCTCGGATTCGACCGTCTCTCTCTCTCTCGTCGCTGAGCGACTCTAACGCGCATCAACGACGGTACCTAACGGCGCTAACGGTGGGATAAGTAATTGCACGCGTCGCGCGGGGGAAATGCATCGCCGGTTACGAGAGAAACGGCGTGGTAACGGTGAAAAGTAATCACCTGCCGAGGAGGCCCCTGCTACAGCTACCTGCATTGACGGAAAACACGAGCGGGAGCCGGAGAGACTACTATCGACCGGAAGGATCCAGTCGGCGATTAGCTCCTCGAACGAGCTACTATAAATTGTAATAGAGAGAGTCTACGCGTGTGATGTTACGTAATTATTGCGCCCGCCTCGCGCGTACACGGCCTTTACATTCTCTTTCGTTTCTTTCGTGCCTCGCTCGTTTTCGGCCTGCACAGAACTCGCGGGCTCTTGTTAACGAAACGAGATACTAGAAGTGAAAAATACGAGGTAACAGTTCTTACCCGATGTGTGTTTTTTTTTCTTTCCTCAACGGGTATAAAGTAAAATAAAAGAATCTTTGGTTCGCGAAGATTTCTGTGAGTCTACTTCTTGCAGAGGTAACTAATGGTATAAACAAAATCTAATTACACATTTATTCTTTTAAAGTGAGCGGACGCGAAGCAGACTACTAATTTATATGACTTGTTTCGGGAGTTAGAGAGTTAATCTAAAAGTTACACTATTTCTCCAATAGACACAGAAAGCAGAGGTAATGTTATTTAACATGTTTAAAACGCGTGCGATCTATGCAATCGATACAGAATATCGTATATGTAGAATGATTTTTTTACAACGTTGCAATGCAGTATTTTTTTGCAAAATCCGTATGCAATGCATAAAATCTGCGCTGCGCTATTCAATGGTATGGAAGAGAAGAATTCATGCGTAATACACACATGCGCGCGCAGAGAGAGAGAGAGAGAGAGAGAGAGAGCTCTAAGGCAGTTTGGCTTGGATATTCTTTTTGAAGCACCGTTTAAAAACATTCTTTCTTTTCTAATGTAGATATGTTCTTTTGACTGAATTTAAACGGATCCACTCATACCATATTAATTTGCTTACATCTGTGTTAACATATAACAATTGTATTTAAAATGCAGCACGTCGACTGCGTTAACTCTGTTAATACTCGTAAATAAATCATTATTTTTCTATACTCATCTAAATTCTCTCTAAAATAGCGTAATAAATTTTTAACGTTACTAAAATTAAACAAGTTTTATTGCTCTTTTCTGTTAGTTGTGAAAAATTAGTTATGAAAAATTATAAAATTGATCTTTCGTTAGCTAAATAACCAGTTTAAAAAATCAATTTTATAGCTCTCATAATGTCTGACGTACATATGTGCATTTATTAGCATATTTCGAGTAAAAATTTTGATGGATATTGCTACATGCCATAATTTTGGCGAGAATTTTGTGAACGGCAAAAAACCAAAAAATACAAATAATATTCTTATTCACCGATAATTCGCTAATCGACGCAATCGCGCCGCTAATCCTGTGCTAGATATTAGAATTTCAATATTTTAATTAATCCGTGCCTCTCATACATGAAATATCTTCGTTATTACGGCGTTCCATGGAGATGCAAATGATACGGAGTCGCGTGTTTACTTTTGTAATATCCTATCGGACCACCGCATCGCGTTGGTTTTGCATTAAGCGTGGTCGAACGGTGTTACTTCTCGAGTGCATACTCGGGAAGAAGACAACAATGGCAAGGAGAAATGCTCGATTCCCCTGTTCTGCGGCGTACAAAGAGAGAAAAGTGATGCACGCCGTTCGGGATCAACGGCTTCCGCTGCGCGTGAAGCGGGTCACTTTGTTTGGCCGATAACGATCTTGAACGTGGCATGATTATTCGTCGCTTTGTGGTGTCCCGTGACAGAAGAAACACCCGTGTGTAAGTACAATGTGCTTCGTAACTTGTTTTATTTCCCGCTTGACAGAAACAATCAAGCCTGTTTCTTTCACAGATCAATGATTGAAAACGACCGTTTATGCGTTTCCTTATTTCGTTTATGTCGAAAGAAATGTACAAAAATTATTGATTCTTTGCTTAATACGATCAATTTGGAATATTATAAGATAAAGTCCTGTCTTCTTTTCTATATTCCAAGAATAATATTTAATTATTTTAAGTACAGCCTACGAGCGCAGTGATCTTAATATGCAAAAAATCAGTTAATTGCGAATGTTCTAGTAAACACGAAATCTGTATATCACTGATTATGCCCAATAAATCGGGATGTAAGAAACCCTCTATTGCCCGGCAATAAATCTCGCGATCTGTCACAAAAATCGCTTTATCTTCCCCGGCGCGGGCTCTCGTGTCGAATTAAGTGGATGCAGTTTGTTTGCTCGTGTCGCCGGTATTTCAGGGATGGTGCAAGGTACGAAGAGAAGGAGGGGGAGGGAGGAGGGCAGTTGAAAGGCCGGCCGACGGCGGCCGGGTGGCGGACGGTAGGGGTGCACTGTGCATGGGCTCGCGAGATACGAGAAATAATGGCAGCACGTATACGCACGCCGCTTGTACATACGAGGCCACATTCGCCGAGAGAGAAACTGACCGCTGAACAGTTTCAATGGGGCCTGGTCACCACTTCGGCGGTAATAGCCCCGACAATAATCATTTATTGTTCCTCAATGGCATCGACGCGGTGGTAGACGCCGGCTCGCTGGGTAGGAAGGATTAAAGAGGCTAACAATTCTGCACCGGCAAGCGATCCCTCCCGGTCTTGCGACATTCCCGACGCGTAGCCAAATACTAAATACCGAAATCAGCTGCGGATACTTCGCAGGTGCACTCTCGACAGTGCGACAATTAATGATAATTGTGAACGCTCAGAGTTACTTTTTACCTGGCGATTCAAACATTTCCACCTTTTAACTTCGACGCATTCAGTGTTGCGTAAATTTAATAGTTTCGAATTAATCGGACTTTTGTTTTGGAATCTGAAGAATGTTGACTACATTTCGTAGAAGGAAACATTTTATACAGTAGTGCAGTCATGTTTAACTGTATACACCTTGATTTACGATATGATCTGTACCGAAGCGAGTTGTGGAACAGGAAGGTGTTAAGTTCAAGTCAAAGAAAATGTTATGCTTTTATCTATTGCGTCAAGTCGTAGATTGAATTCCACGGACGCTTACAGAATCGGTCCAAGATAACCTTAACCCCTTCATTTAACATTCTTTTCGTTTGGAAAGTGACCCGCTGCCGTGTCGAGTTTCTTGAGATAGCGCCTCACTATCTCGATCCGTGTATTATGTTTCCTTTGATAAATAGTCTCTCTATTAAACGATCATTATCTCAAACAGATTCTTAAACTCAAGAAACATAAGTAAGGCCCGAGAAATCTCGTTAGCATCACGCGTGGATAAACTATTGTTATACAAAAACACCTTCTTTCGTGACACTTGGAACATTAAGATACAATTATCGCGCATTATACGATAGTTGCATCTTAACTAGATTGTCGTTACTGTCCAAGGAATCGTGTGCAGAGAAAGCGCGTTCGATACATCCTAAGTAATACTAATTCGTGTTCTTGGTCCACACGTCACACCACGGAGTGACGGATTATTAATGCAACCAAGCGACGTGTACGTCCCCGTAGAAGCAAATCTACGTGTGTATATACATAGGGCACGGGCAATAAACACTCGATGAGCAAACGGTGTGCGCCCGACATTTGATTGGGCGAGGCCCGCGTAATGACGGGGTACTGTCATGCAAATCTTGTCAGCACCCCCGGCGCTTATGGCTGCGGGCCCATTACGCCCGTAGGCACTCGCTCATCATCCTGTTTGGCAACTATAAATCGAGAGATGATTTGTGAATCCCAGAAACTTAGCGCGTCTTCAAATCGACAGTATTTTACCGACGTCCATGGGGTTACGCATAATGCCGCACGCACTACGTACATTGTTGCGTCGCCGACATAAATCTTGGAATAGATCATCCGACAAGACAGAAAAAAAATAGTTTGAGATAAAAATCGTATTTATATATTTTTTTAAACTCAAACTACAGAATTGAGTTTCTCGCTACCAACAGCTACAACGTTACCCTGTGATTATTACTATTGCCGGCGCAACTGCACCGCAAGGTGAAACGAATTACTGCGATTAAATGAATAACAATGGCTATTTCGGTTCACGGTCGAGCGACTGTCGACGATTCGATGCTTTTGTACCGCGCCGCGCATCGATTCGCTCTTTTTCATCTATTCCCTCCGCGCGCGGATCGACAAAACCCACCAGCCGCCTAAAATGCCGAACCATGTGGTGACCATGGCCGACGTTCAAAGTAGAGGATGGTAACGCGTTTATAATCTTTTTTTCCCTAGCACACGCATATATAGGCACGGATACAAATATCTGCACGATGCCACCGCAGTCAGATAGAATTTATATTTGGCTCGGCGCTTTATCGTTGATTTATCGCGAGACCCAGTTTTCCACATTTCCCTGCACCTCGCGCAACCATTTTTCCACCTGCATCTGTTTTGGGAAAAGAGGAAAAAATGGCGACAAGTTATCGCCGCACGTGCACGCAGTCACCGGTAGTTTCCGACATGTCATGAACAATAATGCGGCTCAATGCCGCGGAGCTATAACGAAAATAACAATACGATATTTTAAAAATCTAACGATCGTATCTGCATGTACGTTCGTTTCGTCATAAATGCACGTTGAAATGAATTGGTTGAGCAACAATTCGACAGCCGTTTGCATGGAATTACGCGGTTGTTCCAAATAAATATTTTATGTTGTTTTAAAAGATGTGTTTCGGAATAGTTACGTTTTTATCGCTATCATAATGAAGCTGCAACGAGACAGGTCAAAATGCAATTTTATGTAAGGTATACGACGGCCATTTTAATAACGATCCGCCGCTATTGTGTCAAGTTTCAACGATAAACTCAATTCCAGGAGCAAAACGTAGATAGAGTATTCTCGTTTCTTTCGATATGCATCCAATAAAATCGTTTTTCAGACTGGTTCTTCGGAGCTCGGCGCTCAAATCTTTGATTAGAATATACGTATTTCGCGGAACGTAGGTGAGTTTATTGCTATCAGCGCCCATGCATATCCGGAATAACAGGATCATGAGCTTATAGCCGGAGCTTAAGGGATCCGATCAATTATTGTTCGCTTCCTATCTACGTCACGCCGGGCTAAAGCATCGGCCGGCCTACAACGGGCACGTTGCATTCAGCGTATACTTTCCAAGCAAGTCACCTCTTCAGGTTCGAAAGAATAGATGTTGAACTCAGCATCGAGTTTCCATTTTTTAAATCAATTACAAGAAAAGAAGCTCAAGAAAATTCATTCTCTCTACCTTTTTAAAAAAATTATGTTGATGTAATTCTGCAGCACAATTTACGTAAACAGAATTATGGCGATATATGTATTACTATAATTTTCATTCGATATATTTAACAGTTTCTGATAATTACTTTATCAAAAAACTTTTTATCTACATATGTTTTTACACGAAGCGTACAGAAAATTATAAGAAACTATTTGTCTCTAACAAAATATAGAGACAAGTCCCCTATTATGCGATAAGCTTCTGATATGAGACAACGGAGTTTCTACTAAATTAATAGGCATCATATCCGTTGGTTCCATCATGAATTTATCTCCCTTGGAGCGAAATCTGTTTAGTGGAAAATTGATTGTTAAATCGTGTAATCGTTGCGAAGAAAGATTTGCGATTGAATTTGCGACTTTGAAAACCTACAATCTCATATTAGAATCCTATCTCATAATAGAGAACTTTCCTCGATATCTAGATAAAGTATTTTCTTAGTAATGATATTATTGTAGCAGCGATTAATTGATAGACTAAATAGTGATAAGAATAATCTGTTTGTAGATATTATTTTATTATTTCCACTTGCCGTATTCTTCGATTTTGAGAATAGTTTCAGTGCGATACACTTAAACACTATGCACTCAAACTATTATGCAAGATCATAGGTGGTTGCGGTAATAACGCGGATTATCGCGTGTGAAACGTTCTATAGGAGAACCGGGATCGGTTAACTGACTATATCGTCACGGCTAGGCCGCTTATCTCGGTGCTGTGGCATGCTAATCAACGAGCTACTACGCCTACTACGCCTGTATATATAGGACAAGCGGCAGTTATCTCGATTTGTCCAAATAATCCCGGAACAAATCGCCGTGGCAGCGATTAACTTCCGCTTCGTTTCTATTTCATGCAGTGTACGCCTGTCGGCGGCGCCCATTCGTTTCTGTTTCCTCCAGTTAGCGCTACAGCGATAGCGCAAAACTGGCACGTATAAATTTGTTCTTAAAATGGATCACCGACTCCATCGGGGTAATTCTATCCAGCAGTTGATACACTCACTGCGCGACATAATTGATTTTGTATTTGCGACTGCCTCAAAATTTCACACATTCGCGATCGCGAGATTTTCTATCTTGCAACCGCTATTCCGTGGCATTTACTCCAGTGGCTGTTGCTACTCGACAGTTCGCAATTTCGTTTTGCGATTTTCAGTTCGCGATTAAAGTAAGACAGACTGGTAAATCGTAAGTTTCGGAGCGCAATTCCATCAAGCAAAATCTTCGCGAATTATCTGTTTGCGCCTCGCGCTGATTACGCGTCAATCATTTAAGAACGAGAAAGGCGGCGGAAAGAAATGAAGTTGCGCGAGCGGAGCCTAAAGACAGTGCCGCGAAAGTCCTTTACAAGAGGTTTACCGCCTGCGAGAAAGAACGAATCCAAGAAGCGGGTGTGAGAGAGAAAGAGGGGGGGAGGGAGGGCGAGAGAGAACGGGGAGATAAGGAATAATATCGTCCCACGACGAGATCCTTCCGGTAAACTCCCTGGTGGCGCACCTCCCGCTGCTTTTCTCGAAACGAAGAGAAAATTGGAAGAGACTGGAGGCGACTGGTTCCAACCGGTGGCTAGAAGAGGCGGCCGTGCAGGAAGGAGATCCGCTCTCTCCCTGAAACGCGCGGCTCCTCGGGGACTCGCGAATGAAATTTCATTTCGGGAGCGCCGTAATCCCGGAATTGTTACTTGACTTCGTTCGCGGAACGAGAGCATGAAAGGGATCCCGCTGTAGATTCGCCCTGTAATCGGTGAAATGCCCAACCCCTCCGTCACCTTTCTCTACTCTTCTTATACGCCACGCTACTTACTCTTCTTCTTTAACCGACACGAGACCCTCATTGTTTCCTACACCTGTTTGCAATTGGCTCAGCTCGATTCCAAAGGGATCAGTCACGGTGCCTGATAAGGTTTTAACGACATTATAACGAACGGGAGCAAATAGATGTAATTTGCGAATAGATGCAGATATTCACGCCAAGGCGAATTCGATATTGCGATTTGTCAATCGCGAAGAAAATGTAAGGAACAAGAGACTTTATAGACTGTAATACGTTTTTGAGTTGAATGTGAATCAAAATAGTAAACGAAAAAATACCGAACGTTGAATCCGACGAAATTATAAAAGGTAACTGTAACATCACACTTCGTCCGGATGAGAACTTTTCACAATAACTTCTTTATATGTGTCGAGATTTATTTTTAATAATTTTGAATTTGTTGCACGTTGCAAATGACGACTGACCGTGCTTGAAAGCTCGATTATCATCGCGGGATTGTACCTAATCGGATATCGGAAATTTTTGTTGATATATCGGATTCAGTTCGCTAGAATAATAGAATTACAAAAATTGCGTAAAGGGATAAAAATACATAAAAAAAAACTGCTTATCAGCACATATCTCGCGTGACCGCGAAACAAACTTTAAAATACAAGTTTTACAAACAAATAAATTTTATAAAATTTATTAACTGCTAATTCGGCCAATAGTATATAGACCGTAATGACGACAAACAGATAACGTTATTAATTAGGGAAAAATTGTAGTCGGAACATTCGGGAATTTCGGCCCTTCCTTCTCCTAATTCGTTCTCATTAAACTGCGCTTCCTTTCTTCGTTACGAAACTATTCGAGCATCCGCTGTGATCTCAGTCTGCTAACCTAATTTTCGGTAAGAGATTAATCGTATAATTCAACGTCGAGTGACGTGCAGACGCTGTCGATAGTGCAAATGCGGGCCAAAATGGTATTATTGTCGGATTCGGGGAATCGATTTCCATCGATGTGATCGCCCCGCAGCTCAGGTAGAAACGGATAGAGTAAGGAGCAACTTTGATCGCGAATACCTCAAGGAACGTCAATTAATCATTCATATCGGCAATATGTAAGATCGACACGAATTACTGGGAGGGCGACTTAAACCATTTATATAGATTACGTCTAGATTGGACTGTTATCACTGGCTGGAGACATTGCAATAGTGCGACGTATACATAATTATCTCTTTACATGAGACATTCGTGTTACATACTTTTCCGTACGTGAGTACTTGTAAAAAGAAAAAGTATTCAGAACATTTTCAACGCTCTTAAGGAGGTTTCTAAAAAGACGTTGCCTTCTTGTTAAATCATTAAGTCTGTCGCCCTACCGCGATCTTTGGTGTGAATGTTGCGGGAAGGAAGAATTCTATAGCTGAAAAGAGTGACACGCGCTTGATTGTGAAAGGGAGAGCGAAAGAGAAGCGAGAAGTACGACGGTGGAATAGAACGAAGAAGCAAAGACGAGAAGAGAGATAGCATACTCCAACGTGCGATTAGATGACTTGTCAACCTACAAGAAAATTGCGTTTTACAAACTTGTTTCGAGAAAAGAATTGGAGGGAATTGCGGACGAGGACGGGTAAGGCTTGCAGGCAAGCAGGTAAGGCAAAGGAGGGAAAAAAGGACGGGTGGGCCACGTGTTAGGAGAGAGGGCCAAGATGAGAGGACCACGAGGAGGAAAAAGGAAGAGACCCGTTCCTCGCGTTAGGGCGAAGTAGTCTGAGCTTCGAGCAATGCAAAGTCGCTACTTCTGTCGTAGCTGTAGCCCCCCCCCCCCCACCGATTCCTTCGCTTCTCCCTCGTCGTCTCTACCTACTCCTTACAAAGAGAGACACAAATTGCCTTGGAACTTAGTTTCGTCGGAGATATAAAGGACTTTCCGATTACGTTACCCGTATTCCGTGATTGATCTGAGATGACGATTGCGAGAGCAACTCGACGTGACCTCTTTCCCGACACTATGCGCTTATTCTCCGTACCGTCGCCGAAAAACGATTGAAATTATGCGAGAGGCGTCATTTACAACGTTTCAGGCCCGCGCAAGATATATTCTTTTTTACTTCGCAAACCGTTAGCTTGTTACGAGCGAAAAATGTACAACACAACAAAGTATTGCATTATATATTGCATATCAGAAATATTATATTGGTAATCAATAATATTATATTTGAGGTATAACGGGGCATAAAGAAAACTTATTGCTTTATGGACGTGTGCGATGTAACGGAACATTGGCGAGTTCCGAGTTTCTGACTGACAACGCGTTCGTTCATTAGCCAATTTCGAGGGACGAAATTACACGGCGGATTTACTGTCGTTGAATGCAAGAGACCAACTGGACGCGGGTCGCCCGAAAGGACCACATATGTCAAACAGTAGTTTATTTAAATAAACAATACAAACAACGGGGCACGAACGAGATCACCGAAGTAGAAGTGATTCGGTCGAACGTAGCAAATATATTCGAATCACGAAGCTCAACAATTTTACTGAGAAGGTCCTACATCGAACGGCTGATCGACGGCGATTGGTCGGTCTTTCGGGGCACCCCTCGAGGGCAGTTTATGTAGTTTACATACACTGGATGAAGCAAGGCTTTGCGAACGGTGAAGATAAGCCCGGTCCGAACGCTGCTCGGACCGTCCGCCCTTATCCCCCTTTTTTCGCCTAATATAACGATAAAGTCCCGCGGCACCCGAGAGAAAAAATGGATCTTACCCGCGCTGTGATTCTTTCGGATTTTACGCTTCAGAAAGATCGACGTTACCCGCGACAGAATTTCCACCCCAATTGGTTTCCGCTCTGCTCGTACCGTAATAAATACGAAGGATCGGCTTGTTCCTGCCGCGTGAATATGGAGCACGAAAAATAAAAGATATATCGATAGATGGCTATTATTTAACAAATATAATTCCAGTCTCATTGTTAGCTATGCACATTACTTAATTTCAGTGTATACGCGACATACAAAAATTATTTGTCCTTTCCATTGCATTTAATTATAATTATTTACAAAAGAATAGAGACAAATAAAATGTATGCATTCAGCTTTAAATTAATTTAAATCCCTGTAAGAAATGACAGCTTATATATAATCAATTAATTTTAATCATATAAATCGTTGACGATTTAGAGCAATTTGGCAATTTAATACTTGATTATTTAAACAGTGAATGCAAAACAAAAATTATGCTGTACATGCTGATTGAATGTAAAACGGGAACGGGTAAAGAACTAATGACTACTAATGCCAATCACGTCTTCATTCAGCTCGTTTGGTTAATTTTACCGCTGCTCTTGCCGGAGTAAAGGAAATTTAGGCAAAATCGACAGAGAGGCATTTAATTTCCGTGTGTTTATCGGCGCAAAATGTACGGAAACGGTCGCACGGACACGATAACGAGAGCAAAGGACTGGTTTTCGAATTTTCCGGTTGACCGCGTCAATCTAAAGGGAGCGCAGGTTAATGATTCTCTCCTGGTCTTTCTCCTGGTATCTCCTCTTACATGTAGTGCATCCCTCTCTCTCTCTCTCTCTCTCTCTTTCTCTTTTTCTCTCTCTCCCCCCTCTTTTTTATCGTCTATCCTAATTTACATATAACAATTTCGGATCACAATACAACGCAAGAACGTTAGGAATGAAGAAAGTACCAGAAAGATCCATAGGGGAAAAAGTTTCTACTGAATGAAATATTTCACACGGGGCCGATTGTGAGTTTGGATGTTTTCCGGTTGATTGGACGATGCACCGTGAGCGCCGACGTGGAAACCTCCATCCTCTTTCCGACAGACCGCGTTGCAGCCGTCACCCCGTAATCTCTCACGCTTCTTTCTATTTTCGTATGGGCAGGGGCAAAAAAAATTGGTTGATATCGAGCTTTCGTCATATTACTCGCATCGGCAATTGACGGATGGCACCGGACATTTACTTTTCGCATTTTATTTCGGCCCGCGTCGCCTTCCATGTCGCGTAAAACTCATTAAACCGATTGCGATTTAATATATGATTGCCGAGTTGTATCAAAAAATTTGCAAATCTTTCAAGTTGACAAAATTAATTTGGCATCAATCCGTTCTTCATAAAGTTTCGAGATCTTGTTCAGATATTAAACTGGTATGTACGACTCAAATTTCATAAAAATACAATCTAAAGTCAAATAATAAATAAAATTTTTGTAAAATTTTTATTGGCTAAAACTTTAGTAATCTATATATCTGTACCTTTTTTAGATAGCATAAAATATTTTAGCAAACGAACAGTCTGCTTACTTTTTGATCAATTTTTCTAGTAATACTATTGTGTAAAATCGTCATATTTTACGATGCGTAGAAAACTTTCAACTAAAAAGCTTTCATCCTTTTATCATGAAAGAAAAAAAAGGCGGTAGATCACAAAAATAAAAATTTAGATTCTATACGTGGAATTTACTGACATTTTTGTTCGATTGTTCAGTTGCTCTCTGATATTCTCCCATTCGCGAACGGTTTGCTGGTTTTTCTATTGATTAGATCCACTCAAATCTAAAGTGTAATTGTTCACAAAGATCGCGAGACGCTTTGCGATCGGACTTTCCACCGGGTTGATTGCGATTCCGCAAGGGACAATGGTAGATATCGATCAAGATCTACCTTACTTGTAAAACGGTCGAAATTATTGCGTACAAGTAAAAAATAATTATTTCAAACGTTTCTTAGTCATGAGCTTTCTGCTGAAAACTAAGGGCGCAAAAAGTTTTTGCAATATTTTGTAATATTTGTACAAACTTTTGACATATAAGTTTGTACAATTACACTTGGTTTTAACAAGTATAAACCATTTAAAAAATTATAATATCGTTAAGTTGAATGATAGATTATACGAAGAAATTTCTTCCTCGATGAAGGATTTATCGTAATGAGACCAGAAGGATTCTAAGTTGTCTGAGCAATCAGTCGCCCGCATGTTTGGCTTCCTAACCCTCCACTTTATCCCTCTCCCTCTTTCCCATAGTTTTTCCCTCTTGCCATTTGAAAGACACGTCTTCATTGATCTTCAAGGTAAAGAATTTTACGTAATTAAAAAGCTAGATCAACAACGCTATAAATCGTCACTCTAACTTCTATTATTAATTAAGCAGTTCGTAAAATACATTCACTGCTGAATAATGGGTAGCGTCTTAAAATATCTTATAACGTCTCTAATGTATTTATTTCTTAAAACGCAGCTTTCTCGAACCTTTCATCAATTTTATATCAGTAGATACATGTTTAAAACAAAGTGAAGTCAGTAGAGGGAATACACCACGAAAAGCGATAGGTTGAAAAGGCCTGCGCGCGTTGAAGGGCGAAATCAGGGGGTACTAACAACGCCACGTCTCTCCGCGACCGAACGTTCGGAATAACGCGAAAACGTGATAACTGCTACTACCGCGGCAGTAGAATTCGCTCATCCGAACAAAAGTCTAATTCGCGCGGTGGCATTAGCAACGTGAAACGGCGTACTGTCATATATGGCTCTCATACGTTCTCTGAAACCGGCCGGGCTCGCTTGGTCGAGGCGAAATTTACCGTGTGTCGAAGGCAGGAAGTTCCACGGTCCTCCCACGCGCGATGACAAAGGACAACGGCCGGGCGATGCGCATTCGTACGGATTCTACGGGCAAAGTTTGTTGAAGCCGAAGCTCGCTCGCGTGCGTATATGCCTGTGTGCATCTGGCGCGGTCCACGTCCGTGCGTTTAGACCCGCGCATGTGAAACCGCCCCCGCTTGAGAATACGCGGATATTCTATTAGGGACTTAGACGTCGAGAGAGAAAGACGAGAGGGAAATAGAGAAAGAGGAGAGAGCGAGAGAGGGGGGGGGGAGGGGGAGGAGACACAGACTAGAACGTAAGTGCGTCCTGTGCGGCAGGACGAGAAAGGGATTAGTCGAACTATTCGCACGGAATTGTGGCTCGAGAGCGCGAACGTTGCTGTCCTATTGGGCTGCTTCACGTAGCCTTCCTTTAGGAAACATCGTCGCGTTGCAGGATGGTAGATTCACCTCTCTTTTCCCTCCTCTCTCGCTTTCTCTCTCGCTCAGTCTGTTACGCCTTCAGTTTCTGATGGAGAGACTCGCGAGAGAACAGAAACGCCGCGCAAAGTCAGTATACCGCGTTTGATTACGCTTCCCGATCCGATTGTACAACGTCAGCGCGAGTATAGATACTTTGTACGAGTTCGTCCGACAAACTCTCGATGAGAGTCATCGGGATTGCGCGCGGTACCTGCTTTGAAATACACAGCGTTTGAAAACTGCGCTAAATAAAGCGTAAGTACTCCTTTTCATCCGCACGTCTGAAGGTTTTTAAAAGCTGTCTGCCTGGAAATATTCAACGCTGTTGCAAAATGTCATTTTTAATGCAACGCTCGCGGAAACGTCGAGAAAAGTTGTTTAATTTAATAATCCAATCTTTCTACCTCTTTACGACTACAGTACCTCATTTTAAGTTTCAAAACGCGAACATATTTATTAATATAAGACGTAGCAGATTGATCGCATGCTATCCCAGCTCGGTAAATACGTTTCAAGATTAAGCCAGTTAGAGGTGCATGCAATATTAATCGTAACTAATCCGATTACAAACATATTGTTTGCTGGGTCTTGCGGATCTATATGCACGCAGCTATGTACGAACAACTAATAAATATAAAAAGTGTATCGCTTATTGTACTCGCTTTCTTGCAGCGATATACGTCGACGATATAATCGGATTCTGCCAATAGCAGGCCACGGCAATTGCGGCGATAGCCGCGAACGTTATTAGAATATTCTGGACATAGCCCAGGAACTGATCCTGCGGCAAATGGCTTTTCATTGAAAAGCATCGTAGGTAATCGGGAATCTGTGGGAAATCGCCAATATTTTAAGAACATTTTCATAACTAAGATCGATCCGGTGTTGGAATCGACGGCAGTGGGTCGGTCCGATTAACTGTCAAGCTCACTTAAAAATGCGAGAATCGTCGAATAACATATTCATCGGTCTCAAATTGAGTGGATGAAAAAAGAATGGATTAATATGGGATCAGCAATTGCGAATAGTTGAGAGAACGATTTCGAGATAATATCTTGCGGTTCTTACGACGAATTTTTCAACGTTCCCATCTCGTGAAATACTCTATTAGTCGTTACTTTATACGATTTCATTTATTTCGCTTCACGCCGAATCAAAAGAAATATCCGTGTCTGCTAAAACTTCGCTGAAATCGCGCGATTTTCTTTCATTGAGCGAATTGACCGCGCGCGTAATTCCCCGGGATTTTGCAGAAATTCGCAGAAATTTCTTGCGAGAGATTGGAATCTTTTCTCAATGGAGCAATCTTGAATTGTTTTAAGGCTCGTTAACGGGCGACATGTCGATTCGCGGGTTCAATTAAATCCGTGTTCTCTTGAATCGAAACAGACCGTTTGACAGAACGTAAAACGTGTCATTCCGATGCCAGATGAACAGTTCGACAATAATTTATGTTATCGCAGGAACGACCGAATCCTGATCCTGGAGCAAGAGTTAGAGACTAATTAAATCGGTGACGGAGCGTACGTGTTAGTGCTTTCACCGAATGGATGCGGCTAATTACCAGTTTACGACGAACCAATGGCACGGCAGGCGATTTGTCGGTTTCCTTCTAATTGCACGCATCAACGTTTTGTTGTCGGTTCGCAATTCCGCGGGCACAACTGTGATTGATTAAGCGCCAACACTTCAAATACAACTTCTTGCTGTTGGCGATGGACAGCGGCGCTCGGAAATTCATGGTGGATCTCGCGATAAACTCGCAAGTTTGTAACTGAAGGCTCTTTCTGTACGCGACATATTTAGCCCAATGTTAACTAAAATACGGACAGAAAGATCTTCCGATATTCTGCCTCTTGCGCATTTATACTAGCGCATGCTAACTATGCATCTTTTCCAGGTGCCTTTTATCCCTTGTTCCCCAGATTGGTCGTTGATCCGCCTTGCTGACAAACTTACGAAAGTGCCTCACAAATAAAGTGTCGATTTTTCCAAAGGACAGAATTAGGAGGCACTCGGCTGGCGACGGGCCAGGCAACCAAGTTTCCAATATGCAATTCCGCTTTATTTCCGGATCGTTTGGCGCGCTCGCGCATTCGTGCGAGGGCTAATGTAATGGAAATGCTGTAAGCCCTCTATGTTCTATGCATATTATTGTGCCACTTCCACGCCGCGTCGCAATGCTAATAATTGTTATGGCCCGATAGAGTCCAATTCTAACGGGCGGAGCGGGTCGACACGGCCTCACCGCGATTTGGCATTGAATAAATTGCAACTGTTTTTCCGCGTCCGTGACTCTTTTCAGCTAGCCGATCGGCAGCACTCGACGGGATCTGGCCGTGCAATATCGATTTCGATTCGTTCGATGGGACTGGCGACCTAAACTGATTCGACTTTGAAGCCCACGTTTACGCATCGATTCGCGTTCTCTGTTCCCGCGCTGCGATAGCCCGGGTATTGCCCGAAAGGGCCAATTACAATTGATTTTTTTTACCTTATCCCTGTAGCCAAAAATGGTTTCATCGGCTGCTACTGACTTAATTTCACATATATTTTATATATATAATTAAATCTTTTTTTCCGTCATTCGATCAAATTCAGTGAGTTAATTTGATCATATAGCATGCGAAGTAAATGTTAATTCAACAGAATTAAAATTTATCTTAAAAATGAAAAATATACATCGAAATTTTTGCAATAAATTCACATTACACAAGTGACGAACGGAGATTTAATTATTCATTCATCGACATTCTAAGCGTGTCAAATGCTAATTGTGCGAGCTAATAAGGGACCCGCGCACAAGGATATTTTTCGTTAAATCGCAGTACAAAATGAGACGCCTCTCTTTATTAATCCTGTCGGGAGTAACGATAACGTCCCTCGCGCGAGGTGTTCTCAAGTTAGGTCGATAGCGTCGTTAGAATTTGAAACGCAAATGAGAAACTCTCCTCGCCTCGATAACGTCGAAATCCCGGCAAAAATCACTCGGCGCAGCGCGCTGCTGTTTTCGCGCGGCAAAGGCTACGATTTTATTTCCTCGAGCCAGCTTGCTTTGTAAAACGGTTTCCGTAAGACGTGGCCATTTCGCTTCTCGCAGCGCCGTCATGTAAACGAAGATATTCCTCGTCGTAACAAGCTGTAACTAAATGCGTAAGACGGAGGCGTACGCGCCGCCGTCGGCCCGGTTTGGGCTCGGCCATTGGTTTAACGAGCGCGTAAAAGTTAAAACAGTAAGTGCCCCTTAAAAGCGCTTTTCCACCGTGGTTTGAAGCGGCACACATCACCGTATTTTATATCCTGTTTCCACTCCCGCTTTCCTCTTACCTTAAGTTTTTCCCCAATATTCTATACGCCTTGCGAGGTTGCGCCCGTTTAGCGTTCTTAACGTCAGTTCTTTAGCCGTCGCCGCGGAAATTTCAGGATAAATTTCAACGAATCACCTCCGCGCGATCTAATTATACATTCGTTTATTTATTCACAAATTTAGGGATTCCCGGTGTACGCGAGGCAATTCTTTATTTTCTCGCGCTAACGTAAAATTTACTGGTGAAATCGAATATTAGTCTGCGAATCGCTGCGTCTGAAGAGGAAAAGGAAAGTTACCAAGCGTCATCCTTGGCCTCTCGTCGCTAAATTGTAGTCGGAAAAGAGAAAAGGGTGGAGAAAAATGCTAGGAGAGGCAGAAAGCAAGATCTGGCGAGGCGCCATAGCGATTTATTTATTTCTCCCTGTGCAAACCCTGCAAGAAAGCTGGGGAAAGCGCCTAGACAAACAAGGGGACAAAAACATTTTATTACGCGATTAAGCTCGATGATGACAATATTTTAAGAGGCACTAAAGAGTTTGTCAAACGCAGCTTCCGCAGTTTAGTGAATTGACCGATTAGCGGAAAGTATCGTTAAAACGTTCTAGCGCGTGGTCGCCAAATTATTTATGTTAAATCGACTTTATATTTCTCTGTCTATCAGTAACTATCAGTTTCCCGTCGCAACTAATTCTTAATTCGAAGCAATTTTCAGGTTCGCGAAAAATCGACCACGGTAAACACGGAACGAGCAGGCTGTAAAGACCCCGGGTGTACATGAAACATTTATGTGATCATAAAGACAGTTCATAAAGTTTATACGTGCAGATGTAGTCGCTAAACTATCACATCTAGACTCTCCTCGCGACACTGGTGTGACCAGAATGTCCGCAAAGAAGACCGCATCGTATCGGCGCTTTTACAACTGGAAAAACTATTATCCTGTCGCGTTTTACCACCAACGCCAGCGGATCGCGTAAGTTGACATTACATCTTTTATTATCCGTTACATATTCCTACGTCCGAAAGAAACGGCATCAGCTGGCATCCTATATTTGACACGACTACAGGTATACCTCGCAATAAAATATCCGGATATTTTCCAAATAAGCAAGCAAGCGTAATTTAGTCGAAAATGTATCGTTGCAATAAAAATTTGATTTCTCCTAAAAATGAGACGAAGGTAATTTGTATTTTGTCCTTTTACATGTATTTAGATGAATGTGAACGAATTGGCCCCATAGAGCTCGTCGAAACGGGCGTTTATAGTCCACGATACTCCAATAATATAAATCCTCTTTGTTATCAGGGCAAATTTATTGGAGGATATTATCGAACGTCGATTATCACGATAACATCGTGACGGTACCGGCCGGGTTTCGAGTGGATTGTGTTCGTTGGGAGCAAAAGGTCCCACGTGGTCCGCGTAATACGACTATTTGTTACGTAAACATTATTTATTAGCCAGTGATCCTTCGAGCAGACCATTTGTTACCGTTGCGCCAATCGATTTTAATTACTTGGTTATACGATTGACGTCTCTCGTCAAAGCGTACGACATTTGTACTTATCAAGAATCTATCGTTTCGATCTTAGAGACTCCCGTTTGAATTATCTTATATGTTAAAGTATATGTGCTGTGACAACATATTAACCAAAATCACTTTGATATGGTCAGTTTCAGTTTAGAACATGTGTTTGTATTGTGTTAATTTTAGTGAAAAAAAACCTAATATTAACCCAATGTAATACCTTTTTGCAATAAAAAAAGTTAGATATAGCCGAACGAAAAGGAATCGATAGCTCTCAATTCATCTAACCGCATCAATGCAATCAGTAACAAGATTAAACTCGCTAAAGTTGAATTAAATACGGTTAAAAGTGAGAAAGAAAAATGTACGAAACGCGAAAGATAAATTTGTTTGGGGAAGAGAGTAAGTCAGAACAGATATACGGAGATATACTTAATAGAAAAGCTTTCGAAATAGATTGTCAAAGAAACTCATTTGCCAACACACCAACCACGCGCACTAACTCAACTAAAGAGAGAAAGAAAGAGGAAAAAAGAAAGAAAGAAATGACGCAGGAGCACGTGAAAATAAAGCCGAGGCGAACGAATTCAGTCATTTTCTCTTGTCCCACGACGTAATTGGAAACAGACCCGGAGATCGTCCTATGTATCAACAGCCCGCCGGATAACCAGGCGTTCTCTTTCGCTTATCGGATAATTACGGGGATGGGTTCTTCTAGCTGTGGATTGGAATGAAAGCTGGGTTACTGTCGGAACGGAGGCTCCGGACGAGAGGATGAGAGGACGCGGTGCGGCGAGGAGGGAGTCGGTGTGGGAGGTGGAAGAAGAAGTCGTTACAAAAAGTCAAGTCGGATCAGGCTGAGGGTTGCACGATCGTGCAGGGGGATGAAGGCGTTAGATTAGCGTGATCTCCAGTGATAACGTTCTGCCCCATCTCTCCTCGACCCATCTTCCCACCCACCCGCTAACTTAGCGCCACCCTATCGCACGCTCCTCTCCCGTGCCGACATCATCTCAGGGTCGTCCGGCCGATTCCAGCGGACAGCATCTTAGCACGTTGTTACCGTGCAATTACTGACCCTCTAACGAGGAGGGTTGCGCGGATGCAACTTTTGAAAATCTCCTATTAGAAATAACGGCCCCTGAGCGAGCGTACGTGTCCCGAGCACCTTGGCAAATTGGGATCTGCGCGGACCCTCGAAATGAATCGGCCGCGAGTCTCGGCTCTCACCACGAATGCGATATTAACGTTTATATGGGAAAAATTGCGTTTGTCGACTTTAGTAGCCAGGATTTACGGGTGAAATTATTGGCAAAACCGGGTAATAAAGGATGCCTCTAGAAAAATTTTTATGGATTTTTGTCTTTCGTATTTCTAAGTAGACATATATCATGTAGATATATTAATATAATATATATAATAAATAATATTAATTAGACAATAAATACAATTAGCTCCAATCCGGCCAAACCCTCCCGCTGCTTTCTAAAGAGGCAAAGCAGTGAAGAAAATAATAGTCGTAACACCATTGAAGCGTCCATTGTGGTAGGTTAATACGATTCATAATCGGGATTATTGTTGTGATTGTTGCGCCCCCACTATCGAAGATCGTGATAAAGTTCATTTGTATTTGTCTAATTAACCGCGGCCGTATCGTCGGCTGTTAATTCCGGCACAATTATGGCACTGCGACTTGGCAACCGCATCGAACTTTGTTCCGCGATCGTACACGTAGAAATGTACACAATAATTGGTTTCTGATACGGTCGAAAATAGCCAAATTAATGTTTTATTGAAAAGGATTCTGCATCTCGGAAAGAAGAGAAAGGCTCGTTGCCTTGGAAAAAATAAGTTACATCATCTTGTAACAAAATGTTTTAATTTTGTTAATAAATGTTCTTATTCTTTGGCAGAATAGTCGCATATCTTATCAAAAAGAAATATCTATAATAGTTCTCTCGATTACACGGTCATACGTATTGCGTAACAAGTTATTAAAAGCCCGAACGTTAGCTGTTCAACTTGATAATTACGTTACGTCTCGACAGACCTAAACTTGTTTATCGTGACGTAGTTTATCGTTACGTAGGCGGCAAAGTGGCATCGTCACAATTCTCAACGGCGATTCTTTGAAAGTCGTCAAGAGGAGTGGAACCAAGCAACGCGAGGCGCGTAGGAGGCGACCGGAAAGACAAGAGGAAGTTCTGGGAAAAAGAAAAATAAGAGTGGAAGATGGGAAAAGATCTCGGTAATGGTTGCCGACCGACGGTCAATTTAGACTTCAAAGGGTTGTCCGGTATAAAGGATATATAAGAGGGGGTACGGCCTCTCACATCTCGGAGCAAATTCCGTCTCGTAGAGAGCAAGAGAGCGAGAGCGATGCTTACGACATATATGCTCGTATATATATATGGGAAGAAGGAGAGAAAGAAAGGGAGCGAATGCGTTCCATTATTTCCCAATAAATTTTCAACGCGAAGAACATCTCTCGCTCTCGCCTTTCCGGCGCACAAGCGGCCACCCACTCCTTCTCTCCGTTTCACGTGCACGTGCGAATCCGGTCCGAAGTTTTAAAGTGGTTTTAAAGTGTCATCGCACACTCTCGAAAGTGGACGACGCAAGTCCACTCGGCTCATTTCATCCGTTGTATCGGTAAACTATAACGAGACAAATGGATGTAGGAAAGGCATGCCCTCGCCCACACTTACGCCAGTTCACATTCGCCTAGCTAGATCTCCTTCCTCTCTGCTGTACTTTCTTCGCTGTTTTTTCTTCCTCTTTCGCGCGCGCTCGCTCGATCTTTCTCCAACGCAATCGTTTTTGTCTCCCGGCCCGTTCCTCGTAAGCGCCGTCCCTTCTCTCGGCACGGGGGAGGCAAGAGAGAATCAAAGTTGTAACTGCATGTGGCCTCCCCTACGACCATTCTCTCTCCTCGCCATCCCTTATTCCCCGTCCCCTCATGAACACGTACTTTAGCCAAAGTTGCCTCGCCTCGTCGCGATAGATATAAATGAACTTGGTACTTTCAATCGTTTCCAGTTCTTTTCCCGAGTCTGCTCCGGACTACAGCGCGTAAAGCCGCTTTCGGTACGTTCGTCTTTCGATACGCCCGCGATACTCGATACTTTACCCGAATAAATAAGCAAGCGCTTCGCCATACGTTACGACCAACGTTTTTCGTACGTCTTTTCGAGCGTACTTCCGACCAAATTGCGTTTCGATACTCATTTATAAAGTAAGAAAAACTTGCGACGATACTTTCGCGCCCACAAGTGCGCTGCATCTAAAATCACAAAATCGCCGAGGTGACTTTTGCCGTGATATATTTCCGATTTATGGCTTATCGCGTGCATGATGTATTAGCGTAGTATCGATTCGGCGTATAATGCTCTGTACGATTTTCCAGATAATATCCTATTGTACATTACAGTTCCACCTGCACGTTCTCGGCTCTGTTGCCGAGGTCTATAGGTTACACATGTTTCATCGCATTGAATCACATTGAGTGATCAAAGCAATTAGCGAAACGCGCGGCAACGCTGATTGAACATTCGCATCAATCAAATCACGAAACAAATTTAACGATTTCCCTTTCTGATTTTCATTCTTTGGCACTCTGTAGCGCGCGCGATGACAGACCCCCAGATAAATCAACCCCCGGATAGATCAATGTCGAAGGGAGAATACGTTTTTCGGTTACAGCGCGCCGAGCGTGCAATGAACAAACATAATACGGTTTTCATGCGTTTCGCTTGTGCAGCGACGGTGATAATAATAATAAAAGTAATAAAAATAATCAAAAGAGAAAACGACGATAATAAATCAAGTGTAAGAGATAAAGTAACGGCGATAATGGTGTAGACATATTCTAAGAGATGGCGTTACGAGTACCGCGCGAGAAGAGTTGCAGCGCCAAGATAGTTTATTAGATATCGTTAATAAAAAAACTTATATCTTCACCGGATACAAACTTTTGTATTTCGATAATGATTCAAAAACTTAATAAAATGTGATATACGTTTTAAACTCGGCGGTACTACTCTGGGAAAAAAGAGACAGTTAGCAATCCATTTTTGGGCCCACAATTAGTAATCGCATTATTTGGATTTTTCGTAACTCTACTCTGGGAAAATTTTGACCGTCTTTTTGGAGTTAAGCAACTTGACATTTCGGTTAGTGCCTCTTAAGTGAAAATTATCTTTGCGTTACTGAATATCGACAGAACTAATTGAGAGAATTGATTAGTATTACTTAAAAATCTTGGATACCTATAGATAAAATAGCTAATTGCGATTTTTAGTTACGCGGGGCAAAATTCGTAAAAGTTACGAACAATCCAAATAAATCGAATGCTAATTGTGAGCCCCACAATGGGTTGCTAACTGTCTTTTTTTCTCTCAGAATATAATTTCGATTCTAATGTCACTTGTAAGTTATTTTTCTTAATAAAAGAAAGATTTACAAGATCCAATCATGTATTATTTTAGTGACGTAATTGTTGTTATCAATTATTAACCCCAAGATAAATCGATCGGCGAGCACTCGTGAAAAATATACGAGCAAACGACATTGGAGGAAATCTGGTTACGAAGGTGCTCCAAGCAAATTCCCGCACCGTCCTCGGGCACAATGTAGCCACTGTGTAGAAACTTTCAATTTTAACAACAATCGCAAAGCGATTTCACAACGTCGCGAACGGCTTTGCATTTCTCGGTGTTCGAATCGCGCGCTCACACGGTGACCCTCTTTTTCGCGAGTAGATCGCATCTCGAGATGTCCAATTCCATCCCGTTACAATCTCCCGGGAGATAGAACTATATCTCGGCGTATTCACGTGCCCCGGGTCTTAGGAACCTCCGCGCGCTCGGCCGGCCGTCTTATATCATTTCGGAATTTCCCAAACGACGCGAACCGCATCGTTTTGTGCCGTACGGAAAATCGCACGTAATATCGTATATCGCAATAAAGACTTTCAATCTGTTGGTACACGTCTCAAAGTTGGAAAGCTGCTTATATTCAGTCGCAAATTCTTATTTACTTCCCCGTAAATACGGTAACTTGGGTCTCTCATCTCTCTCCCACGAAATGATATAACAATGTTCTTTACGTAAACATTAAAATAAATTTCTTCGGAAAATTACTTTCCTAAAGCGCCTCATAAATAATACCCCTGCGTCTCTATGCTAAAGGGAAAACACTTTTTGATTCCGCGGATTTGTGTCACGCGATTTTGCCAAGTTTATTTTACGAAGAATTGGGTCATATTTACCGTAACAACGTTGCGTTTCCACGCAATCTTTTTTAATAGCGAAACACATACGCGCGCGCGCGCGCTGGTTACGACGGTACAGTATTGTGTTGCTGGTACATGTATACCTTGTAACAGGTAACATGGACAAGCAATGTAAATTCTCTCGCGCTTCATCATCGTACTATCGTCCATATGGCACGATACCCAGAAAAAAATGAATACATATTTGGCAATTTCCAGCTTGCGGGCTATGCAGGACGAAGCCGAAAATAGCAGTGGAATAGAGAGCAAATATTTTGCTTGCAGGGCGTGAATTTCGTTTTATAGGAGGCGGTGAGGAGCAGAGTTTTTCGCAGTCATATACGGCACGTCATGGGTATGCACATATGCCTACGAATTTGCTTTTATTAAAAAGCGAAGTCGAGGGGCGTGCATCTCTATCATTCAAATGGACTTTAACGAATAGTCCCGCCGTCGGTTTTTAATCCAACCAGTCTCCCGCTGACTAAAAGGAGAAGAGGGGAAAAAAAAGGATTTCGGCAGACATCGATGGCGCGTAAAAATCGCGAACGGGGGAAAAAACGTCGGCTTACTAGTATCCTGCCACACGCTCCGGGCTAGCCGTCGTAACTTTGCGATCATTTTTCACTTTCACAACGAACAGAACTTCCGTGCAATTACGAAATGCAGTTGAAAGCGACAAATGATCAGATTGCTTGGGCAATCGAGAGGAAAGAATTCTTCTACTGTCTTCATAAACGACACAAACAGAAGTATATCGAGATAAGGTCTGCAGCGCATTTCGGTTGCTGGGTCCAGAATTTTGGGAACGAGGAGAGGGGCGGGGGACGACAGATGCGCTGTCGCTGCAGGCACCCCCGCGAATCGAAATAAACTTGGGGATTATTCGTCTCTCTCACACACGTTTCCCTCTTCCTTGATCCTTCCATCCCACTTTCTTCTTCCAACGCGCGTTGCTCCATCCTCGTCCCTTTTTATCACTTTCGTCTCCTCTTCTTTCCGCTAATTCTCTCCCCTCCTCCCTCTCCCTATCTTCGCCCTTCCGCAGTTCGCGATTCTGCCAGCCCCGCGTTCGTACACGGCTGCCTAATATATGGCTCCTTGTAATTGCTCCGCGATAAATTAATACGATTTCGCACGCATGTGCCGCACGATATATAGGCCCATTGTTTCGGGTGGCGGCGAGTGCCCTCGAGGAACGAGAGGGTACGAGAACTTACGTACGCGCGGTATCTCGGGACAGTTACCCGGAGTACTGGGGATGATGCTCCTCCTTTTTTCCGTGTGTCGATCTTGAAGAAGAGAAACACCTGCTCTCGGTGCCGGCCGCGATCCGGAACGCAGCGCCGAGAGATGCGGTTTACGAGAACAATGAGGTGCGCCGTAATTTATCGCCCGCTACATAGACGTCCGCCCACGGTCAGCCGAAATCCTTGCGCGGTACGTAAAATATATTCTAAGGCCTGAGATCTTCTTCACGAACGCGCGCAGTCTGACGGGTTGTTATAAATAATACCATCAATTACCGCGTTACCATCGCTTAAAGGTCTTGCGAGCGAGTTTCGCATATTCGATATATCGAAGCGAAAAGAATCTGGCGGAAAGGTACGCGCGGGGTCATCGTGCGGAGTAAAGCGAGATCGACTATCGCTACGAAAATACGTTAAACGCGCGGGGATAAGCTAACCGTGAAAATAATAATTCTAACGACGGCATAAGGGAATTTATGCATCGAAGGGGGAAATGGTAGCGCAGGTAATAGACAAGATGTGTGAAAATGGGCATCATTACGCGCGATAGGGAAAATGAGCGGGCGCACGTGCGTGAGCAACGGCGATTACCAACATATGCATAGTTTAATGGTGGGTTTTAACAAAAATTATCGGGTAGATAATTCCATGCGACCGGCGGGTTAGCATTAATTACTCTGGTACCTGCGCCGAGCTTCGTTGAGCTAGTAAATTGAAGGCATAAATTAAAAAATAACAGTTTAGTTGTGCCAGCCATATGTGACGTGAATGGATGTAACGTATGGCCGGCGGCTCTATTATCACAATTACATATGAATTTAAACCCCGCAAAAGCATTAACATAAATTCTCCCAACGAGTGGCAAATCATTCTGTCAATGGTAAAAAGCATTAATAATCCTCGTTAGTGTAGCGTTCGCTACGTTTCGACATTCTTTCGCGATTAGAGATAAATAAAGACTTGGATTATCGAGGCTGATATTTTTCTATATTATTTTCATCGCTGTTAAATTTGTTATACGTCAAATCAAACTTTGTTTTAATTCTGCGCTGTACTTTCTCATTTTAAATTATTGTTTTTTAAATATTAAGTCTATGTAGTATTATTAAGTTAAGTTTATCGCTTCTCTTCAGGAAGATGTCGAGCTACTAGCGCTCTTAAACATTAATATGTAAACTATCCGCAGGATATTCTAAAGTATCTTCATCTAAAGAAGTCGTAGTCAAATTTACCCTCCAGCACTTTCCTCCAGCACTTCGCTCAGTTCATGAAAGTATATCCCCGAATTTTGTTTGTCACCGTCCGTCGCGGAAATTGTGTACGGAGCCAAATATCGTCAAGAACGATTTCATAGTTCGGAGAGTGTACTATACGTTCGCGGTGTCACGCGATAAAAGTAACAGATATGGTAATTTCGTTCGTTAATGAACTCCTAGTTGGCAAGCCCGCGTTCTTACTCGTGAGAGACTGGAGCCAACTGAGAAGATACATTATCCCTGAAAATTGGAATACCACGAACTCCAGAACTATTGCGCTGATTCTATACTGCAGGAGAGATAGGGAGAGATAAACTCGCCTGCAGAAAAGATGAGGTTGCCACGTGTTCCGATAAGTTTAAAAAAAAGACAAAAGTTGACACGAGACAAAGAACTTTAAAATATGTAAATTAAATTTTTCATACTTGATGTTCGACAGAATCATCTGTTTGATGAAATTTTATACTTTATAACACTAAAGCGAACAAAATCGGGAAACACATTTTTTAAAATTAATAAAAATATCTGAACGGACAATTAACCAATTGTAAGCTTCGAGTAAAATTTTTATCAAAATCAACATCTTATTTCTTACGGAATCTCATCAAGAAAATTCTGTTTCTTGCCGACATCAATATTCTCAAATAAGTTCAGCGCATCTTACATGGCTGCAACGTTCCCATATTTTGTAATAACGCGGAAAAAATGCTTTCAACATTTTATCAATGATTACTAGGCCACGTGTGCGTTCGCCACACGCACACTTTCCCAGAAATTATTGATATCCTCGCGCGAATACTGTAAGCACGTGTGTTCGACCTGCGCGGCCAATAAATATCGATAATACCGCGGCATTATGGCAATAAACGCAAAATATAAATAGAAATTTAGCGCGCAGGGGCCAATGGCGTGGTTTGGGCATCGGCGGCTGCCGGTGGAGAGTAAGAGGATACTGTAAAACCGGCTTATTATAAATTGATCTAATCTATATGCATTAAAAGCGTGTTCCGATACGCATACTCGCTCACCGTGGTCGCGGCTGATATCGCATTTTGATAATGCGGCCGGATATTCAAATTAGGCAAGTTTATCAGATTTACCGGAGTGTCGCCGCGGGATCGCTGATACGATAATATGAATCCTGGACTCGCGGCCATATCTTGTCGTAACGTTTTTTTGTTAACGCTTAAGCGTTGTATTCGCATCACATTTCGGCCATTACGTTTCGATTATTTCTCTCATTTATCTACTTACGGATTAATTCTCATGCATACACATATAAGTAATTTACCACTCACCAATACGATGCGCAGCAGCGGAGTTGTAGTCATAAACTGCGTTGAACTGTAACACACAAATATATCTGATTATTATAAAATAATTAAATAAAATCAAAAGTACAAAGTCTAGTGTTAAATATTTTATACTTTAACTACTAAAGCGTAAAATATATTTAAGACAAACAGGGGGCAGGGGGTTAATTTTGCAAAATACATATAAAATACTAACCTTATCGTTGCTCCGCCGTTGCCCGATGCCTTCCAGGCCGCCTCCTCCTCTCAGATTTCCTCGTCACGTTCACACAATATTCACTCGCGAAAATAATTAACTGCGATCGCACGAAACTTCACACGGCACTCCCGTACGCGACGTAAAATACCACGAATCGCACCAAGTATTATTAACATATGTGATTTCCCGTCACGCAAATTATTCAAACTGGCATGCTCGTATGTCGTTCCATCTTGCATTCACCATTCGGAAGTAGCAACGAATAAATCACTTTTCAATTGACGATATAAAATGCGACGCGAGCATCTGAAGCCGTGGGAGCATCCAAGCCGTAGTAAATAAGTAGTGATTAGTCCGCCACGTATCCTGACCTATCGGATAACCAATTACATATTAGCACAAACGAATATATTCAATTAAATAGCATATCCGAAAAATATAATCGGTCCTTCGATTAAATTTCATCGGTAACTGCAATTTCGTTGGATAAATTTCATCGAATAGGTATATCCACAATTTAATCGGAAAGCTTAATAGAAAAACCGATGGTTAATTTTCAATCGAAAACACTACTTAATCGATTTATCCAATGGTAATTTTTCTCAGTGCGTGTATCAATGAATTTCTCTCTCTTCTCCCAAAAATGAAAAACAAATTGCGCCGAAATTGACAGATAATTTAAAGCGCGATGCGTAAACGAGATGCGTAATCGTCAAAGTACCACGGTTTAGATGTATATTTTAGATGAGTTGGTCTCGTCAAGTATCTACGTTAATAAGATGCCGTCGCTTCAACAACGGGTACGAATTAATAGTATTTTACCCCTACACTCGTCGCGATCGCGTCTCGCAAACTGATAACGAAAATAACGCAAAAGTAATACGACGCGACTCTCGACACTGCCGGCCGGCTCGAGGCTCGGCGAGCGAATGAGAGCGCGGCGACCTTCACCTTCGTGTACACGTGAACAATGGTACGCAGAGCGTCGCACGATACCGTGCGGGGAGAAAAACAACAAAAACGTTGAAAATACGTTGTCCCGCATACGAAATATAACGTGAATGTAAGTTCAAAATTCTATACCTAATATTTCCAATTACTTTGTTCATTGACTATAACTATACATTTTGCGTATCATTCTGCGGACTTAGTATTGCTTAAGATAACGAACGACTCCGTTCAATCGAGAAAATGTTTTAAAACGAAAATGGTTGTTACTTAAAAATTTTAATCGCTGAGAGATTTTGCCTCAATTTAATTGCAGAAATGTATATTACCCAATTGCAAATCTTAATTTATTATAGGCGAATTATCTTATTCTCTGCTTTCACGATAATATAAACTGGTAAATATTAAATACTTCGTTTAAAAAAGACTAAACGTTGTGCGTGTTTCACGCGGACTATTTAATTAATATTTATTCGTTATTTTCACATATTGAGATTTTCTTCATACAAAGAAGATGAAACGTAAAGAGACGTAACCTGACGTCGACAAATTGTCAAAATATACATGATCTCCGCATTGATAACTATTCTCGCAACACAAAATGAGCCAAGTAAGAGGACCAATTAGCATCGCGTCAAAATTAAATTTTTTTACATGCCTTTTTAAAAGAGAGAGGAAAATCACTAATCTTATATCAGGCACTTATTTTCTCTCTTGATAAATATATCTATTATATATTGATATATTTATCTCAAATGAGAACAAGTTTAAAAAGGAAATGTTGATATGAAAGAAGACATCAAATCACACATCTAACCAAGAATATCCCTCGACAGATATTATTTTTAGGCAAAAGCAGAACAGAAGCGGGATCTTGTTATAAAATTGCGCGACTCATCTTCTGCACACATATTCAAATGGAATTACATTTGTGCCAAATCTATCTCCGTACCCTGGAAGTCAAACATCAACAGCGGAGCGAAGAAAAGTAAAAGGAAAGCGGCGCAAGGGGGATAATATCCAACATAGGTGTCCGATACTCGCGTAAATGATTCACCGGTCGCTATCGTTCGCGCGAATAAATTCATTCGCTTCGAAGCTCAGCTTGGCGAGGGCGAAAGAGATGGAGCCAGGTAGCCAGAGAGGCGGAAGAGGCCGCTAGAGGGATGAAAGGAGTGAAAGGGAGCAAAAGAGGAAGAGAGAGAGGAATTGCTGGGAAGCTTGCTCGTTCCGAGGGCAAAAGCTAACGCGAGTTACGGCACGGCGAAAAGTTCGAAGCCGAGGCTGCGGCTAAAGCGATTCATGCGACGTACCGTCAAGGAATTCGCGATTTCTCGCTCGTATACGAGGCGCGCCCGAAGGCGCCACAAGGGAGAAGGTTCAGCCCGGCGGGATATCGCATTAAGATAAATACGTAAGCACGCGGTCGTGTGTGCCGACGTTGTGAAATGTGTAATCGTCAAAAGAAAAGTCGGTGCGCGCTCGCTCATGGAATATTATCAAGGCTTAGGCGGCTCGCACCGAGCGTTGCCCGAAATTCCTTAACGAATTTTACAATCGAGCTCTCGGCGAATCTTGAAAAGAGACAAACCAATTTTTCTCCTATCTGCTGATTCGGGACGAAGTCGATGTGCGATACTTTTAAATTCAAAACATACAAACACATTTTATATTCAGTCCACGTGGTTTCGTGAAACAGCACGGTTTGCCGCGCGCGAATAATGACTCAAATTTTCCATGAAAAATTTGCGCCAGAAATGTAACAGTCAATACATCGAATAATGATTAATATTATTACTAATGTAAGGCTAAATGTGCTTCATTAAATATCTATTTTTTTCACTTAAATATGTATGTATTTATGAGAAACACGATATCAAAAGTAATTTCGTAATATATGTATGAAATATTAAAAAACAAATTCTTTCTAAAGAAATTTCTACACGGAGAGAATTTTTTCTTAAAGTTCACCCTGAAAATCGTGTAATCGTGAGATAACGTGGCATTTTAAAGAGCTTTATGAGTTTTTTGAAATTTTACCATACATGTTACTAGCAAAATTTTAATAGTAAAATGTATGGTAAAATTTCAAGAAGCTTTGATAAAATTCTTCGAAATGTCGTGTTGTCCCACGATTACACGATTTTCAGGTTAAATTTTAAGAGAAAATTCTCTCCGTGAACTGATTTACAATGTTCGTGATATAGAAAAGGGACTGAAATCCTCACATATAACGTGAAGGAAATTAAAGTAGACACTCCAGGAAATTAATATGCTCTGTATAAACATATACAAGAATGAAATATTTTTATTTGTATCTCTCATAAGGCGCGAATTGTGCGACTCTCGACAATGGGCGCATGCCCGGTTCATATATAAACTTCTAGAAGGGGAATCGAGGGGTTATGCCGACAAGCGACCAGTACGGTGGATTATCCGAAGAGCCGTGGCCGGATAGGATCATAAATTATGATGGGGAATTTGTTCGTTCGCTCTATAATCCCCGGTAGCGAAGTGCGCAAAAGAAACGAAAAAGGAAAAACGCTCAGCCGGAAATCGCACTTTTGTCGCAGTTATATCGAGCAGACAACCTTTAAACTCTTTTTTGCGAGTCTGTGGAAACCAAAGATCCCCGCTTTGCAGTTAACTGAATATTATTTCATTTTTATTGGCTCATATATTTAAACTATTTTAAGGAATTTTCTTTTATATCGCCTAATGGTAAGATCTCGGGACAAACGCACATATGATGTACGTTTCCATTTTCATAAATTTGTACATCTTAAAAAAGTTGGGAAAAAAGTTGAGAAAATTCTAAATCGATAGAAGATTAATTTTAACCCGAGAGGAAGATAAAATTTTGGTACCAGTTAAGGATACAAGATCGAATTATGCTAAGGGGTCACTGTACAACAAAACTTTTATTTTATTGAATTACACCGGTGAATGAACCGCGAATTATTCGATATTACCGGTTTGAACAGGGTATTTCTGGTATCCCTTTCCGAGATATTCAATCACGAGACATTGATGAATCCGGCTTTATCGTACAATAATGTAAGCCGCATGAATGAAAGCCACGATGTATCGTAAATATTGTTCGGGAATGAATCACTCGGGATTATCGCCTTGAAAATTCGTTTACAAAGTCTCTTCTTGGCTGCGGAGCGCCGCGTAGGTAATTTTACCGAGATTGAATTGGCTTTATATCCCGAGACTGAAATATGAGTCTGCGTCGTGTGAAATAAGAGCCGATTAGATTGAAAGAATATCTCTTTTGATATCTTCCTATACTCGGCCACAGAATTCCCTTGCTAACTCTTTTTCTCCAATATGATGGAATAAGTCACGCAATAAGCAAGATACAAACATATTACGTCTTGAAGTTTTCACTCGTGCTGTATATTTCACGAATATTTTAGCTACGGAAATGAGAATTCGATATCTAATACAAATATTGAGCAAATCTCTGCGCATAATTAAAACTCGCATAAATATCCGTTGTGAAACGATTATATACGAGGAGAGTTGTGTCTATTTAAAGAATTCGATTTATTAATATCTCGTTATAGATTTAATAGGTACATGTACCCGAACGATGGTACATGTATGCTGTTCAAATTGAAAATGCACGCGTCATGCAAGCTACATTGGAAGTCAGAGTAACAATCGACGTAGATACTCATCGGTATCAGTCCACGGTGATTCAACTTGGTAATAAATTGTTGATTAGCAATTCCATCAGTAGTGACTGAAGAGCGCGTGAGGAGAAGGAAATAGTGCAAGTCCCGCGAGGATCAATAAAAATAAAACGAGCGCGGTAAACTGGCACCGCACCGTTTTACGCAGTGCCATTTGCGTTCGACATGTTAATTACCGGCACGGTCTCATTAATCCTCTCAGAACCAACGTTTTGTCTCCCTCAGCTCGCCCCACCGAGCTTCATCCTGCAATGGCTATCTTTGACGTAAATAAACAGGATAATACAAAAGGATAGCGAAAAAACAAAATCGCTACTTATGTGAAAGAGATACGATAATTACTGACAAATAAATAAATGCATAAAAGTGTATAAAAGTTGTTGCAAGAGCCAACATTTGGTTTCTATATGCGACCACTATGAAAACATTCATTTTAAACCGTAACGTGCATATCTGGATGGATGTTATTAAATAAATAAATATTTCGTGACCAAAACAAAAAGGTCGATACAAATGGACTGATTTCATAAATTTAATATCTTTGAATAAACGGCACAAATAGAAGTGTGAGTGATATATATTATTTTCCAAAATAATGTTAAAACTAAATGATGGATACGTAATAAATAACCAAAAAACAATTGCAAATCGTATTAGAGTAATACAGAAGTCACACGCGTACGGCAATGCATGTTCAAACGTAGGAAAAATATAATAATTTAAATATTTGTCGAGCCCGGAAAGAAAAACGTTATACGTAATACCGATGCCCGTCTAATTATCCTTCATATCCTTTTTCGAATGTGGAATTTCGTTAATACGAAAAGGCACCGATGCACGTCGCAACACGTAAATACGCATTATTGATACCTCGACGATACGCGGACTATTGAAATGCGTAGAATTTAGCATGGGAAACGGCAAACGAAGGGAAAATCGTGCAGGCATTCTCGTATCCGTATCCGTAGAAGAAAACGAGGTAGTAGTGGATAATCTCGATGCCGCTCGTTCTCATACATATTTATCCGCGACGTGTGTACACGGTGAATGCACCGACGATCCATATGCATGGTGCAACGACGGAACCGCGCGCATTCGAGGTGGCCTCTCGCAAAAGGGCCTCGGGAACGCTGAAACTCAGCGAGGTGTGGGTGGCCTCTTTTTTTTCCGTCGGCCAATTTCACGCTTGGAATGTAAGGAAACTGCGAAAGAAAGAGGGGTGGGAAGGGGAGACGGCAAGGATGCGGACCAGGGGAACCGACTCCGATATTAATGATCGTTTTAAAAACTTATTTACGACAAAATTACTCCTGACGAGAGAGTGTTGTCTCGCGACACCGTAATTAGATTGAGTTTGCTATAACGCGCTCGTCCCCCGCCCCCTCTCAGCCCTCCTTCTTCGTCATTGCTCTCCCCTCGGGGAGAGATCGAGGAGACCTGTAACAATCAAGAAACGCGACTCTGCCTTTGTACGTTCTCAATTTGTTAGTAAGTGACGCACGCGTGTATCGCGCGCGTGTTTGTGTATATCTTTATGGTGGATACATGAATCGCGCATGTTTCCAGGGGTTGCGATTTCGATATGGGGAGACTGGTTACGCACAGTGATTTCCTACCCCTAATGACTTTTGTTTAGCGCACCCCATCGTATCGCGACGCCAAGCACAATGTTGCCCATAGGGCTTCGTCTTTGTTCGGATTTGAATAAATCGCTCATGCAACGCGTCCCTTCTCTCCTTCTCTCGTTATGAGATTTTAATAGTCATCGGGTAGCGGATGCGAGTTCCCTGAACATGATAGCTCGCATTCTGTATTGTTCGGAAATATCCGAAGGAGTGCATTAAAAATGAATAATTTGAATAGCCTTAGTCATACGTCCACAAACGTTACACATTACTGTACAATTTATTGCGAGGAGGGAATTTGTAAATCTCTAATTTGATAAATGAGTTGGTGCAATAAAAAAAAAAGAGGACGCGATTCTTCAATTCGAAATAATTCGCATGTTTATTTATCGTTGCCGAAGTTTCCGATTTTACGATCGCTCCAGTGGATCGGTATTTCACCGAAATATATATCACCGTCGGATTAACATTATAAAAATGCAAATAAATATTGCAGTTTGGTGCGACCCCTGGCCGAGCGGCACTAAAATCGATTTAGAGAGATGTGCATTGCTGCACATGGCTTTCGGGCCATTTACCAATTACCGACGATTAGCCGCATAATATCTTCGCTAATAAAATTCTTAATTACAAATTGTGGATATGGGATATCGGCTTCTCTGGTTCGTGATACTGATTATCGCTCTAATAATTCGTTGTACCAACTGCAATCTACCAATATCGTTACTGCGTATGTATATCATTAGCCTCATAATTACCTATACCAAAAAGGGGGGGCGCGCAGCAATTTTCGATACTGCAGTCAATGCGCCACGGCGCATTTTGCAGTTTTCCGCGTAGCCTGCCTACGATATATTTCACGTATCACGGCGAGCTCATTTATTCATATTTTTTCGGCTGATAATGGCATTTGATATATGATTTACCTGTTTTACATTCGCGCTTTTCATACATTACGAGTGCTAATCCACCGTAATTTATAATAAAATATACTTTATGACTTTTGACCTACTATATTTTATGATCCATAATTTCGAATGCTGATCGAAAAGGTACGGGAAACCATAAAATATTTAGGAACGTATAAACTTCTCCCGGGTTTGATTCCAATTTTGCATACTGATCGTCTAAAGTATTTAGTGAGCTGTTACTTTGAATAATAAATACGGATACAAATTGGACGTGATAGAAGCCGTTTCGCTCGATATGAGATTTACACGACCGGTAAAGTTTAATGTTCGTTTCTTCAAGAGTTATTATTCCCGTACATATAATTTAAAAAGAAAATACTGGCGCAATCGTGTATAGAATAACAATGGAGGGTGACAGACTCGCGAAAGCGAGTGGACAAATCTAGGGTCAGAAACAACAAATTACTTTGTTGGGTCGTTCGTCGAAAAGTACTGCAAATCTGTTGTCCCATGAATACCGAAATCAAAGGCAGTCACGCATGTGCAGTAACATCTGGTGTCTCGGACCATTTGCCGATTAGCGACGATCGGTTGCATAATATCTTCGTTAACGCTTTCGCTCGTGTCCCGGCCAACTCAATTATTGCCGCTCGACATAACTGTCGAGAACGTACGATTGCATTACGTGGCGGCCCGCATTTCGACTTGCATGACTTTGTGTCCTTACAGTTTCTTATCGGCAACCGTGCATCAACATTTTTCTCAATAGTAACAAAAAAAAACTATTTTTTAGGCCAATAATGGTAATAATCAGAAACGGAGGAAATCTAATTAACTAAAATACTGCCGATGATATTAGTGAAACATGTGATCCAAATCCTCTTAATTAGTCCTTTAATTGATCTTTTAATTAGCCTGGCCAAAATCCCTTTAATCCTTATATTATTAATTTATTAATTTTAATCCTTTTAATATCTCGATATGTATAATATAATTGAAATTATTAAATTAATGCGTGCTATATATATATAATATATAACTTCGTCTTCGTATCAAAATGTTCAATATATTCTTGTCAAAAGCCAGGATATCTTTTACCGTCGATTCACAATCGGTTGGTCGCTGTGTTAGCTGCTTGAGAAATTTTTTGTATTTTGACTTATTGTATCGACGAGACTCGTGTCTCCGAGGCAAGAGGAAAGAATGGAAGGAACAATAGCCACTTAGGATGCTTTCTGCTTAAACGATTAATAACGCCGGATCTCTTTGACGAAACCGATTCACGCTGCCATCGCGTGTCGTTTTCAGAGCAAAGGACGATTTTCTCGGGGGGTTTGTCCCCCGATCCGAGAAGGAGAGACGGCACGGTAAGTTTTGTCGATCAATTCCTCGCCAGAAGCGAATAATTGCGCGCTTCGACGCATCCCATATGTCGAACGTTCTGGCGGCGCGACGGAAGGTGCGAAATTCGGAGTGTCCGTCGTTCTTTTATTTTATCCGAAACGATCAGGAGCAGTGGCATCGTGCACGTCGTTCGGCGGCGAGACCGAAAGCGCGATTGGCCGGCAATTTCGTAGCAAGTGGCCCGATCCGTCGTCATGGCTGTGTTCGTACGTGTGACGCGGACAATGCGTCCGGGACCGGTTCGAGCGCATCGCCGCATAGCGTTGCGCATAATCGCGGTGTTTGCAGAAGTGAAAACTATATTTGCACAAGGTAGATGGGATTGCGATTTCCTTCGCGTAAAAATCGAGAGAGTTCTGCACTCGCGAATAACCCATAATTTTGCGCGCGCAAGCCCGATCGACAATCTTGACCCAAATGAGAAAACATGCATGGGAATTTGCGGACTCGAAACGCGTATATTCATTTCGGAAAAGTTCGGTATCTCGTATCTCACCAAGCGAAAAATGCGTTCGCGGCCATCGTTTCAACTGTAAACGCGTTGAAACTCAGTAGAGGCTCATTGTTCTTCGTTTACTGTGTGTTTAGAATGACTAAAACGTGGATCTTTCAGCGAAAATTTGCCGCCCGGTTGAGTTTAAGAGGCTCCTCGGTAAAATGGAGATTAGAAATGAAGATCTATGCAGCGAGAGTTACGACGTAACATCAGAGACAATGGAGGGAGGGAGGAAAATATTTCGCTTTACCGTACATATTTATGAACGCACGTGTGTACGCGCGTACGCATGACAGTAAAAATAATATCATAGTCCCGTGGATGTCACCTGCCAGAGCACTTGCGCGCACGACAACTACATCTGCGGCGATGAAAAAATGCGCGATGTCCTACTTATGAAAAAAATCATGGTTGCACGTTTCCCCTCTGTCTCTGTTTAAACAGCATCGCGCCGCATTGCGATTTTAATTGGAGAGGCTGCCGCAAGTGTCGGCGACATTTGTGCGGATCTAACGGTGCATTGAATTTAATAACTGCAATTAATAATATTAATCGTACTGCAAATTGCAGTTTGAATAATCGCGATTACGATGCCTCGATGACAATAATCCCACTTGGAGATTAGAATTTGACAGCGGCAAATTAGATGCGCATTACGCGGGCAAATGTTGCGTCGAAGATAAAAATCCGTTAAAAACTAGACGCGGGTATACACTTTCACATCTCTCGAAAAAACGGTTCTCCAAATTCCGAGGAGAAACAGTTCGCTTGCGAAATCACTCGCGGCGAGCCTTCTCCATCGTGATTAAGCCCCTCAAATCCTACAGGTGTACAATTAAGAAATTACGTGTAGCGAAAATCTGGATCTTACATCAACGCGGAGAGAATCCGGGTTGGTTCGGCGGAGCGATCGGGCCGAGGTGAAACGTACGCCTTTCGAATTTCACCTTTTTTTTCCGCGTGCGCGATACAAACGGAGAGGGTGGACGAGGCTGAGAGTCCGAGAGGCGGGAGGAGGCGCAGTGATTTCTCAAGTGCCGTGCGCGCACCTGCTCCGCCCGTATTTCGCATTTCTCCGATCGCGGCGCGGATCGTCCTGGGAGATCCTATCGCTGCGGGGCACGCTACCTGTGTTTCGTATCTGTGCTCCAGGGATCGTCCCAGGCACCTGAATTCGAATGCGAATACGCGAGCGGAGCCGGTGTGGCCCGCGGGAACGTTCCACCGTCCCTCATCCTCGGGCGAGCGAGGGCTATCGATGACCAGGTGGTTCGCCAGGTGTCGGCGATCTCGACAGAAGGAGCTAATCTAACGTTCAGCGACGATTACGAAAGCGGTGGGTTAAGGCCTGATCGTCGCACTCGCAAGGCATATGTTGCGCCAAGGCGTAAAAGCCCCCCACGAAAATGTTTATCGTAAAGAGAAAGAGACGCGCGATTTTTCTCAAGCAAACGTATTCGCGTGTATTTCCAATGTATGAATTATTAACACTTGTAAACGCATAATAAAAATAGTGATACATGCATTAAAAATAATGTCTACATGTTGGAACAAATTGCGGTATAATACATCGCTGTTTTTACCGCAGACGTAACAGAGTTTGCAGCACTTTGTTTTTGTAAAGATTAAATTGTCGTATTTGTTAGAGATGGAATATCTTTAATTCCTTTGCTTTATCCATTTGTGTACTCTGTTCATTTTTATAATTTTATAAAACCAATTATATCGGTTTTTCTCGTGTGACTGCGTTCTCAAATAGTTTGTGAAATGAATTAATATAATTTTATTCATTTACTTGTACACCTTAAACTAATAAAAACCTGTCTATCAACTTAAAAACTTGTATATTCGACCTATATTTCGTGTACCTGTGTATTCGACAAAAGGAGCTCATTAGCTATGGAATTATGAAAAGAGCACCGAGTTGTTGGCGATAGTTATTCAAATCTCTCCGCGCACCCGTGCGTAACGGCGTAATGATAATACTCGTTGAAAACAAGCAACGTCGATGCAGGAAACAAGTCAATGCCATTAAAAAAGCGTTTCAGTTCGGGTTACAATCCGCATCGTTTGTAATTGCAGCCAAGGCGAGAAGTATTTCTTTCCTTTCAAAGCTGCGCAAGTGAAATCAATGCAAAATGGGTCGCGTTCTTTTGAGGCTTTGCGAACCAAGCACTTCGCCTGCTTGTAATTGGCAGCGCATAGAAACTGGGTTACACTCTGCTGCGACCGAGGCATCCATGATGACCCTATTGGCGCGAGTTCCCGATCGCAGAGATGAAGCGGAGTCGTCCCTTTGTAATCAGATACCTCCTTTTAACCATATAATTTCAATGGTATTTAATGATGTCGCGGCCGATACTCGCGTACGATACCGCGAGGATACTTTCTATAGTATCAATTTATGTGTGGGGAAATTTTTTTCCAGAAATATTTCCGCAAACTGCAAAACGCAGTGGAAAGCGAGCAAATATTATAATAGCATCAAAAGTCGTTCTTTCTTTTTAAAGAAAGAAGTAATTTTATTCAAATTTTCCACTAAACTGGCGCTTAATTAAATTTTAATGGTTTATAATAAATAGCAAATATAATAGATATAGTATTATTTGCAACATTTGTAAGTTGCTCTCCGGAAGTGCGAATGGCATAATTGTTGTTGCCTCACACGTCAAATTAATATAAATTGATTGTAAACATTTCTAATCACCGTAGCTTTCCCGTTGCGGATGTGACGAGGATATCAATCGGATGCATTTTCGATCTTGCACGATAATACGGCCACATTACGTGAAATCACGTAGCACCCATCGGGAATGTCTCGAGAGATTTGCGTGTCAATCGGATTTCTCAGGTTTCGCGTCACGCCAGTAATTACAATGTCCTGTTAAGCAACAGAATTTCCGGGGTTCCCACTTTGTTAGAATTAGTGTCAAAAGTTGTGTAAATTGACTCTTCAAGACACGTGACAACACGTGCTTGCCTGTAGTTATCAATTATTTCCCTTAATTACGCGTCCAATTTAACAATGTGTTTCGCAGTTTTACCGCGAAATGTTCGATGCACGTTTCGTGAGCTTAGACATGTATTTAATTTTGTATTGTAGTAGTTCAAGTATAGCGAATTGTGCAAAAGTGTTAACGGTTTGGCTACGGTTATTTATTGGTCAAATCGCGTCTAAATAGATGCTGCTAACCAATTACGTGATTCAAAACTGTAGAGAAAATTTAGAATAATTGACATGATATGTAGACGTTACAGTTATTTAATAATTTCCATGTCAGCTAAATCTTGCACCAATAAATCGATTATCCATAAATTTGTATACATTTTACGAATATTGTAAATTTTGATATTAATATATTATATTTTATCGATATTTTTTATATTAACAGTTGCGTATTTGAATTACATTTCTAGCGTGCATTCCGAAATGTGCTGACAATAAAAAAAAATCTATAACATTGAAAATTGATCACACGTATAACGTGAACTACAGAAGATTTTCAGTACATTTTGAAACGTACCCTCAAATTCCGCGTAAAGTTCGAATCAAGTATATACGTGTTACTACTCGTGATTTTCAGATAATACATGCCGGTTGCCAAGCTCGCGTGAAAAAGTTCCCATGCACTTTGCACAATGGGTCTGCACGAATCCGCGCGTTGTAATACGCAAAATCATTCTCCTAGAGGCGCAATTTTCTCTCGCCGTTAAGTTGAATAGTAGACTCTATTTTTGTTGAAGCCATGAGAAGCGAGAATCCTCTTCCGCGGTTACCGCGATGCGCGCGAGACGCCTTGCAGCTTCGCGGGATATCGGTACTGCGAAATTCTACGATCCTAAGTTCTCGGATTCGATAGGTCGCGCGCGCCGTTATTGCAGGTTACACCTGTAAATCAGGTCCCCGAGGCGGTTACCACCCACGGGATTCGTGGGCAGAACACGCGCGGTCAGATCTACAGATTATACGGACGACTGGTATCTTGTTCCTCCTCCCCGCCTCTCGTTCCCTCTTTCACCCTCTGACTGCGATCTGCGTTGGACCATGCTTGCCTGTTGGGCATGCACGCTGCACCTACGTACTATACCGTTGCATAGCGAGGGTACGAATAACACCGACTATCCCCGACAATTCAGCGCGGTCCTCTATGCCGGCTATGTTTATCGATAATACCGAGTTCAATGGCGAGCGTACCCATTTCGAGATCCGTTTCAACTTGTCGATCGACACACTTACCGTACCGCGGAGTATGATTTAATACAATAACATCCCACGCTACTCTATTATCCCCAGTATTGTTTTTCTGTAATTTCCATATTTTCGATCATCGAGCAACATCTTATGCCTCACGTTAACTTTCTGTCAATTTCATACATCACGTTTCTGTGCCGTTTGAATCATGGGAAAAGATGTGCAAAAGTATTGATATTGATTTGGTCTGCTACATATCGGTCGATTTTCACTTTTTTAAGGGACCTATTCTGTTAACATCGTTACATGCTTTGCGCAGACATAATATACCATAGAAAAGCTGCGCAAAGCACGTAATGACATCGTTAACGTCTACAGAGTAGGCCTCTAAATTATTTCCTACTTTGGACGTGACGCAACTCTTAATGTTCAAAATATCAACTTGGGCTTTATCGCAAGTCCCTTGAAAGAAAACTTATTTTACTCTTAATTTTCGCCCGGGCAGTTTAAAGTAACAAAATTGCATAGTTATCCTCTCGAGAGCTAATTCAACAAACTCTATATGACCATAAAAATTGCGAAAAACTGAGTTCTGCGCCGTATTGCGCTAAATAAGCACTTTTGCACATCATAAGCCGAGAATCGGGTTGCGAGTGAAACTATTTGGCGCCCTTGTCCGGAGAGGAATACGCTCTGATGCGCATTCTTATTGCTCCATATTCACGAAGCAATTACGAGAACTACCGAATCTCTACTTTCTTTTCTACTTCGCCACATGGGATACAGCGTATAAAATTGTAGATTACCCAATAGCCCGCGGCGCCATCGCTTACCGTTGCAACGTGGCTTAATCCAGTGATGTTCGTTGCGCGCGATAAAGCGAGCTTCTCGGCCACGGTACAGAGAATACCCCCAGGAATTCGCGGCCAGGCTCCTTTCGCGAGCATACGAATACATAGTCGAGGGGAAAAAGGACCGTTTTTCTGGACGTTCGGCCGTGACATCGTGTAAATGCGCGAGACATTGCATTGCCCCATGGAAGAAAAACAGTTTATATCGCTGGACCATACCGCACGTTCAGGAATTACCGCTGGAGGATTTATCTTTAAAATACCAGATAGCTCTCCTCCTCTCCGTGATAAAAGTTGTACGCAAAATATCTAAAAACGCTTGCCAATTCGCGATTCAAACGACAATGCTTAACCGGATAAAAGTTTCGGGACTTATTTGAATCTTTGATAACATATCGACGAACGAGGGCTGAATCGGCGGTCATTAATGAAGTTTATTCGTAGAGTCCGCTTTCTCTCCGTAGTTGGTCGTGTTCAATCGCAATGCATTCGCAAAGTGTAGAGAGAAACATATCTCACTCTTCTACAATCGTAGAATCGTAGAATCATAATAGAAAAGTGAGATAACCTGTTTCTCTCCCACTCGCGGGAATTTGACGAACTCTTATGGCCAGTCTCTGATTACAGGGTCTCTGGCAGAGTGCAAAGTGTGGAGCGCAAAACGCATCGGCAAATGAGCAGACGCGAGTAAAAAGGTAGAGATGCGCGGTCGAACGTCAAGTACCACACAGAATCGCGAAATAACGTTTCGTTAGCGGCCGGCGGAAGCGCATAGTCGGTCGGTCGGTCGGTCGGTCGGGTCGACCGGCCGGCCTTGTCGATGCAACGCATCGTAGGGGACGGGGGTTCATTACCCATGGAAAAATAAACTAAAGGGAATTGCTCTGCCGCCGCGGAGCCGAGCTGTGGAGGCCTGGTGCAGCATTCAATACCCACCGCGCGCAGTCCCACCCCTCTCTCCTCCCGACTCCCTCTTTCTCTTTGTGTACCGCAGCGGGAACCCTCATCGAAGGTACCACGGCCCTTATTCTCGTTCCGCTTTGCCCCCTCTGTCTCCGCGCGATTTCTTCTACCCACCCAATCCCTTCCATGCTCCCCGCCCTCCCCCTGTGGAGACTACACGTCCACGTATGAGCCACTTAATGATTTAACCCCTCGCGTTATTAATCATCCTGATCAACTCCCGCGATGCGCCGCGGTGAAAAGGATCGACCGACACGTACCGATCAGATTTCTTCGCTTTCTTTTTTTATATCGTGGCCCCGCGTATCGATATTAACGGGCCAGTGATGGCTTTCATTGCGACGTTATTGAGGTAAGGTAGAAAATGAATGCTTTTATGCCGCGTGAACAACAGATTACGCGCTTGTCGAAGAAACCAAGTATCGGATCGTACAAAAATTCACATTTAACAGTTGTACTTTTTTTTCTATAAAATACGCACGTTGCTTTTTCACGTGATCTTGTATTTTCAATTATTTATTTATTCACTGTAGTAAGTAAATAATTGACATGAAATACGTATCGCATTATTAATACTTAATGTGTTAATTTGTTGATTGCCGAGGCATAAAATTTCATGAATTCTCTTTCGAAGCTCGATATGCAATTTTAAGCAATTTTCTATCGTTCCGCCGTTCTATTGATAAGCCGTTTTATCGGCTGTTACAACTACATTTGACATTATATTTTCGAGCGGACGTAAGCTCTTCGGGGACGCAAAATCGTTTATCTCGACAGAGCGGCTCACGAATCGAATGATGAATCGCGCTCGTATGTTTTACTAGACATTTACACATATGTACGTACAGGCGGCATCGACGAAATCACGACGTACGCAGGAGGGAAACGGAGTGTCGGGACCTTTGCGCGAGCGGAGACGAAGCGCGGGAAAGGTAGGAGGAGACACAGATGAAGAAGCCGAAACAGAGGAGAGAGAAATTGGACAATAATGATGCGTTTCATTGAGCCCATTGTGCGCCCGGGATTCAAGTTCACCGACACAATCGGCATGTATCCATTCCCGACACCACGGAGCGGCGCTATTCAATCGACTTTCAATTTCTGGATGGTGTTGCGTTCGTGTACGCGAGTGACCGGACTACGTCCGCCGCCAAGGTCCGGTTAGTATCTGCGCCTCCCCCCGCTGTTTCCAGGGATACATTAGACGTATTGTGTCCGTCGATGCGGCCCGGATCTGCGGCGGCAATTTTTGCTCCGTGCTTCTTTGTCGGTTTCCTCCCGCCCCGTGCACCTTCAATCGTCGTTCCCATCTGATATTAATTAATTTATACTTGTTTTTCTTCTTGCTCGACTCCAATTCCCCATTCCTGCCTTTGACATTTATTAATTACGTTTGAGACCTATTGTCTATCCCGTACTGTGGATAATACAGAGCCACTCCTCTCCGTTAGTAACGTAAAAGTTTATACACGTACGCGTTCTGAGAATGCAACAGAATGCAAGCATCCGTATTCTGTATTCATATTCACTGCAGGTAACAGACCAATTTTGTAAACTTATTTCTCAATATTCTTTGCTCCTACGTGGTCGCCTTATTACCATTTTTATCTGTTATTTATGAGTCTCCTCACGTAATACGTATTCTTTTGTCTTTTGACGAGAAGAAAAAGAGACATTTGAGGAGGAGAATGATAACATGTATTATCGCACACGTGTTACACTACAATTCCGTTCTTTAGAAATAGTCGCATCTGCATATAATGCTATTGGAAATAAGCCATTAGAAAAATTGGCTTGATTATATGATTGCGAATTGTTACATAGAACGTTGGTATTCCAATGGATGAGATGTTATTTACAAGGGGGTGACCACTTAATGTAATCATGGGACAGTGTCTCCGAAATCATTATGAGATCCTTACGAAATCTCCATGTAATCGTATTGCCTTCATTTTCAAGTTTCTTCACTTGTTAGACAATAAACATTGAATTTGAAAATTTTTTCAACTTGTTTTCATTCCCCCCCCATTTTTTCTTTAGTGAATATCCAAATATATATCATAATTCACGCCTATAAGCGCGTATTATTTTTTTCATAATAAGACTGAAGTAGTTGCTGTTAGGCTAGCGAGTTGATACTTTGCGCCTTTAGAACAATCAACAGTTATAGATACACATACAAAATTACTTCTCGTTAAGACGACGATTAGACTAGTGGGAAAAGTGGGAAGCGAGGAAACACGTTTTCTACCTAACTGAATGCTACAATCTTAATTGAAATTACCTCTACAAGCAAATACTTGTTGGTAAAATCAAAACGAGATAATGTTTTGAGGAAATCTAATTTTAAACGTGCATATAAGAAAATTATTTTCAATTAGATAAAATTATTTGTAAATGAAATCGTATGAAATCTAATGAAATCATGTAATCGGTGGGACAACATTTTAGCTACCCCCTTGGTTATTTGAATATGAAAAACACGGAAATAATTGCTAATAAATTAATTCGCTGAGCTACTTATTTATAAAAGAATCGTCATTACGTTTGCTCCGCGAAATACGATCGGATGTAAGCTTGATCGTTTATATAACGATACACTTTTCCTTCCACCTGTCTCAATTAAATCTCAGAGTTATTGCGTGCCCGGTACCTATAATTTGGTAAAGATACGATGGTACGATGTTCGGTTAACGTAAGGTGAAACGAATCAATAAGTAAGACCCGCGTCTATAGTCGTAACGTGAATCTCGTGTCAAAAAGTGTGTCAGAGATACTGAAAATAAAATTGCATTTTAAATTAATTTATATATGTATATACATGACATTTTCGCAGCGATTCTAGGACACAAATTACGTCAGTGGCAACCAATTACAGACTTTAAAACGACGTAAAATTATATAAGCTGCAACCGTAGCTGTAGTTCTACATAAAAAATTACGTCACATAAAATTACGCCAGCGGCTGCTAATTATAAGTCCTAGATAGCGAGATTATATTGCACGAATGTAAATTACGATGACATGTAACATATGATAACGTGCAATTAAAATTTTTTTGGACAGCCCTCGCAGCTTCCAATCTTCCATCCCATGTGACAACCCGGACGTCGCGTCGTTCAGGTAGATTAAATGCTCAAAAAACCGCGACGCGTTACCGCGGTCAAAGCGTCTCTCGGAGATTCGGCTCGTCATCAGACATCAGAAGTTGCGAGCGTTCGGCGCTTTTTGATCTGGAAAGCTGGGGTCGGGAACGCGCTGGGAATTCCGTGCGCCATTGTCACGAGGAGATCACGTGTGTGATGCGTGAGGGTAGAATGCAGCCCCGGTCCCGGGATACCGAATAATAGATATTACCACAAAAGCGGCGTGCGCCGTCACGTTGAAAATTGATTGGACATGTACCGGTGGTTGATAAGGCTCTGCCTCTTGTTACTGGGCGCGATATATACCTGTACTTGGCGCGCGCAAACGGCGGATACGGAGAAACATAGATCGCAAGTAATTACTTTGCGCCTCCCCTATCCTTCCCCGTTTCGCCAAGGCGGCGTGCGCGCAATTGTGTTACTGAAAACGGTAAACGGCGGCTCTATGGAATTCCCATTTATATGTCACTAGCATAATCTAAGACGCAATTTTATTGCAGTATCGTCGCGTTCGTAACGGTCTAACGCAGTAAAAGTAAAGTCCCTTAGAGAAATGTACAGAGCAAATTTGTACAAATAAAAGTTCTCGTCAACTTTCATAAAAAGATTTTTCTTTCGACTTTTAAAATTGAACAGATTGACCAATCAGAAATTATTCAATGTAGCAAGTCAAAGGAGCTGAATAAATTGCACGTTGAGGATCGAGAAGGTATAATCTGCGCTTAAATTTGAGAAAAACGCGTTATACAGGAAGGAGAAAATTAAAATCCAAATAAGGTCAATTTGACTATTCAACACGTCTCATTCTCACACTTTTTTACGTTCGGATTGAAATATTGGTTCCTAGCCTCCGTGATGACTGCGATCGTTTCTCGCGACAGGCAGTCGCGATCTAACAGGGCAGTATTTTCCTTTTATTCTCAAAAATTAGCAAACAGACGTTTACTTGGACGATGTTGTCGCCTCTGCGGCATGGTCGCCGCGCGTTTACCTCGTCCCATACTAACACCGGCTATGCCGGCCGTCCAGAGTGCGGATAATCTAATTATCTTGGACGACAAATCTCGTTACCCGTGTCGCGGCTGTTGCCGACGACGCGGCACGGCGACGGGGGACAATGCCGTGACGACCTAAACGCAAAGGCGTAACGCAGTGACTCGGCACTGCAGTCGGAATGAAACGGGAGGATACGAGCCAGGGCGCGAGGAAGAGAAAACGGGACGGGGATATCGTTAACGTAATCACGAATTTCTCTACGAGAATTATTCGTCCGCCTCTGCATGCCGCTCGGCGGAAGGTAGGCAAGGCCGGAGGCTCGGGCTAGGGAAGAAAAGAAAAACGTTTACGGGGGCTTATGTAAATGCGGGTAATTAATTTCGCGAATCCTATTAGCCCTGCACAACGGTCGTAGGTGCGGGAAGGCGGGAATTTAACAGAGGAGGCACTTCGCAGTACCGGATTTTTTTTTTCGAGAGTCTCGACTTCGGAACGCGACCGGAGGTTAATTTCGAGGAGGACGACGCGTATATATGCATACATCTTCGAAAGTTAATTGGATCGCTTTCCCCGGAAGGACGCACGCTCGCTGACGTCGTCGAATAATCGTGGAACAACTTGCTAGCACGAAAAATCTATAATCACCAATGATGCACATTTACCATATTCGCGCCATTAACTCGCGCTTGGAGAACGTACAACGGAGAACAGGAGCGATGCTATCAATTTTTGAAAGAAAGAAATAATGTTTATGAGCCGCGAATAATTTTTATAAACAGCGACGTTAGATACCGCGGGACGAAATAATTTTTATTATCGACAGCAAGGATAATCTTCAAATAACGTGCTATTTTTTTTTATCTCTTTTAAGACTCGTACAGAAATTCGGATCTCGCGCTCCTGTAATACAACTTGCATCCGCCATAAATTCACCCCTGCCACTGCGCGACAGTAAATCCAGTTTATCGTCGCGCTCATCCTTTCGCGGTATCGCTCTCGCATTGTTGTCATAAAGCATCGGGGACGCTTTTGCTGACCCGGCCGGCAACAGTTAATGTGTCCATCGTGAAAAATTCGTTAATTTCACAGTGACTGCATCCGCGCGCGCTAGTCGTTTCTCGTACACGCCGAGAGCGTGTTCTTTTGTCCCTCGCGTGCGCGCGCGTACGCGCGTGCATGTGCACGGACGAGACGGACCGGGACTGCTCTCTATCGTTCGCTTCGGTGTGTTTAGGGAAGGCTACCCCTCCAACGAGCCGCGCGTATTATTGACGGCTCAAATTCATTAGATTCTCTCGCGACACCGTCGAGGGGTTTGGGATTGCGCGAGGGTGAAGGCGATAGAGCGAGCACTCGAGTCCCGCCTCGACTGGCATGGAAAAAGTTAAAGGCCGCAGATAAATATCGGATTTCGAAGTGAATGATTCCACTGACACTATAGAAATGTGATGATTCTTTAATCGCGTACAATGTAAAGGAAAGGGTGAAAACTAGTGGGAGAGAGAAAGAGCGAGATGCCAACGTATAAAGGAAAGAAAAGACAATTTAATATTTTTTTAGACGAATCTGCGAGTATAATTTCACGTATGATGTAATATATATGTGCATGTAATATGATTTGTTTTTAAATTTCTAAAAACTCTAAAAAATGTTATACCTCTTCCCCCTCGTTTTGTTATTCTCTCTTTTCTCTTACTCCTTGGTATGCATTTAAGGTATTTTTTTACGTTAATATAAGTGTATAACTGTATAACATAACGAGCTAACGTTAATACCATGATTTATAAGTTTTGCGGTTCTCGAATAATTGAAGTGATCTCCTTGCGCGAAGGAAATGAAATTTTACGATGTTTTTAAGGAGCTGTGTAAGTTTCACGGAGCTCCGTACAATTCACCATAAAAATCGTGATTTAAGATTCTGTCGGTAGCTCTAGAATTGTATCTCCATCATCCATTTTGTTCCCTCCGATCGTTGGCTTGGTGCAAACGCATTTTTCTTTCGACGCCACGAAGAGGCGGGGGCATAAGTTATTCCTTTGGTTCAACGTTACGAAGGTCCTCGAGGGACGCTACAGCTGGCGATACTTCCTTTTTCTCTCTTGTTCTCTCTTGATCTGTCCTAACGTTTACGACGAATTGTATGGAGAGGAAGGAAAAAGTCTTTTCCCATTTTTTGCACTTCTTTTGCGGGGCGAGCGTCGCTTGATGCATAGCCGCATTTAATACCATTATGTGCCTCCTACCTTTCTAATGACAAATCATTCCGGCTTCTAATACCGCCGCTTGTAAATATTCTTAAACGTGAAATATAACACGTGGGTACAAAACGGAGAGGTGTATCATTTGTCGAAAAATAACCGGAGCTGAAAACAGAGTCGGTGCCGGTAAAATATCTCGACGGACCACGTGCGTTGCACTTCTTTTTTAACAGTAGCGGGTATTCAAGCTCGCGAATTACGAAAGTGCATTTGCATAGCCAACTAGCGCCCGAATAGTTCACGTCCCTAAATATAAAGTCGCCTTCTCTCAGCGGCGCGTATTGTCAGCAGTACTGTCTGGTCGGAGTGATTAACTCCCCTTTCATTATCGCCGCTTCCCTGACCTTCATCGTATCTCAACGTAGTCTCTTCCTCCTTTACGTTCTCGCGCGCATTCCTCGCGTATTTTAAAGCGATTCCCGTCACCTTGCCTCCACTGTCTCCCTGTCGAGGCGCGAGTTAATAATGTCCTCGCAATTAATAATTGCAGAATTAATACCGAGACGTGAGAATAAAGATAGATGGGACGTATTTCGGAATTTCTTTCTTCGCTTTTCCCCTCATTCAAGCGTTTTTCATGTCATCTTTAGATATTTTTTTTCATATTACGGTCCATATCTTTTTATCGTTTCTCTTGCGCATGAAAATACGAGTTTCTTAATTGGATGGAGCAAAGCCGTACAAAACTTTTAATACATTTTATATATACATATATAAAATATGAAGACAAGATAAAAACTTGGCGTTTTAACTTTCTACAACTTTTTCCTAGAAAAATATTCTACACAAAATGTTATTATTCTATTGTTTTGCAACAAAATACGCAGAGTTTTAATTTAACTGATACTATGTTAACTAAATATATTTTTTAATATTTTGCAGAACCAAAGATGTCATAAATAACAATTGGTTACATGCTACATTCGTTTATCGTTCGCCATTACTGACAAGTAAACCAAGTGGGGACACACCGATTTTTATGAGTGTTGAATATGTTGTTTTTCAGCTTACAATAAGGGACACGTATTTTTTTATACGTCCCCATACGCACTTTTAGGTGGTAAAATACCCCTTTGAAGAAAATTTGATTTTCCCTTTCGGGACGAATATTGACGAAAGTGTAAGAGCTAGACAAAATTTTTTAAAATAAACGTTGAATGGTTTCAATAGTACTTAAAAACTATGAGTAAAAAGTTATTAATTTTTTCTTTTCCAAAATACCCCCCACCATTCAAAATTTTTTATTACAATTTTGAAAATTTTTTAGCATCAAATTAAAACTTATTTTATTACGAATTCAACCGTATATAATAAAGTTCATTTAAAGTACTATTAAAACCATTCCGCTTTCATTAAAACATTTTTTTCTAGCTTTTACACTTTCGTCAATATTCGCCTCGAAAGAGAAAATCAAATTTTCTGCAAAGGGGTATGTCACCACCAAAAAGTGCGCATGGGCACGTATAAAAAGACACGTGTCCCTTATTTTGAGTTGAAAAACAACATATTCAACACTCATCAAAATCGGTGTGTCCCCACTTGGGTAGGTTTACTTGTGAGTGTCAGAATTTTATTTTATAATTTTTTTAGCAATAGATTATAAATTACATTTCAAATAAGGAGACTGTGAAATATAATTATACTAAAATATAATTATATTGAAACATAATTAATTGCAAAGTCCCCTTTTTGTATCATATTCTCGCATTGTGCGGACATCCGATTATTTCAACGGTAAACTCCATATTGGAAATGTCTATTTTTCCGAAAAAGCTGTTCCGAGATATTAGTTTCACTCGTTATGAACGTAACGGTGTACGTTGCATCGTAACTCCTCGGCAATTCATCGCGATTACAATCGACCGCTGATCGTTGCGCACTTCGATTTGGAAGCCGCGACGAATTGACGACCTACCCTATTTTTGAATCAATTGATCGCTATGTGGGAACGTAGATTTCATGAAAAGCCATTCGCGGCGTAGGTCATTCGATGAAATCAAATGTCGAACTCACCAGATTCGTTTTATCCCGAGCATATTCGTGTGCGACTGTGCCGCATAGGAAGAGAGAAAAAGAAAGAGAGAGAGAGAGAGGGGGGGTGGAAAGGGGCGGGGAGAATGTAAAAAACTGCAATCCGAGAAGATTGAATGATCGCACCGGAATAGATTAATTCCCCTCGGGGGTCGATTTTGCGGAACGCGGAGGCATTTTATTACGACTCAGTCCTTGGCCTGAGAGAGATAATGAGTTGACCTGATAACCCGAAAAACCGCGAGCGGCATTACATTTGTGTTCGACGAGTTCCCTTCCTCTAATCCACCGTTTCCAATTTTAATTAATTTTTATCGCGCAACAATGCCAATCCAAAAAAAAAGAGAAATTTGATTTACTACCGCTAACGTTATTCACGTACACATTCATGTATATCGATTCCGCATACAAATTTGCGCTTGTGCTTCGTCGGGCCACGTTATTGTGCCGCGCGCCGTACGGATACAGCGCGATCCGGCAAAAAGGGCGAGCGCTCTGCGGCGCGCGCCAAGTGCACTTGCGGCGGACCCTTTCGACCCCGTGTTGACGTTGCAAGGACAGAAGGTGCGCGCCTGTCGCAAGTGCAATTAACTGCGGCATCGGCAGATGCGCGAACGGGCGGCATCGCGCCGGTAACTCCCGCCGGTACTCGTAATTCGCAAGATATTTCGCACGGTTAGACGAAACTTGGTGGAGTTGAGCGCGTGACACCTGCCGCACCGTAATCAACCTGCCGGGGTTAACTGGGTTTCTCGTTCTCTCGGCCGCGCAGCGAACCGGGCCGTCGGCGGAGCCGCTGTACCTCCTGCAACGGCAAACCGCAGCGGCACAGCCGACGTATATTGTCTCAATCTCCGGGGTTATCCAGGGCACACCGTCTAAATTCATGCCCGATCGACCAATGGAAACGCCGACGTATGTACCTCTACGTATGGCGGAAGTTGGCGCGATTGCCACCGTGGAAGCTGACGCTACTTCTCAAGTTATGCTCGGTAATTGAGATTTCGGTGACGGACATTAGAAAGTTATAAGCCGGGTAAAATCCGGCGTTGCCCGCAAAGCACCGTCGCCGAAATTAAATGACCAAATTCATTCGTTAATTACACGATGCAATTATAAGAACGCGACGTATTAATGTTGATTCCTACGGCAACGTGTGCTCATGTGTGTTTATGGAACTGTGGTAAGAGAAATCTTTTTTTTTTTTCATAAAAATAGCCAAACAGAAGTAATTGAAGATGAATCTTTCTTGCAACGCAATACGCTGCAGCCTCATTATCGAGACAGATTTTCGTTATAATTTCTAAAGACTTTTCTTTAATCGTTATTTTCTCTCGTGTGTTTCAATCGTGCGGATAAATACGCTTTCGGCTCTTCGCATATGCATTCTAATTGATGCGGCTATCGACAAGAATTCCATTGTATTTGTTGGAAGATATCTTCATTTTAATTAAGAATGATTTTTCCTCTATCATCGATTCCGGAGTAAAAGTGTGTACAAGTGAAAACAAAAAGGATGAAAACGAAGACAAATCGGAAAAGACACCAACGTAAAAGGAGCAAGGAACGTCTCCCGGGTGAATAGGCGCGCGATTTTCTTCACACACGCTATCAATTGTGCGCTCTGCTTTATCCTTTGAAGCCTATCGCGCGTATAACTATCACGTGTCGTGAATAATATCTGCCTTTAAGCTTACTAATTACGATACAGCGATACAACGCCCGCATAATGAAACATGCATTGCAGAACGTGTAACGTTAATTACGCGATGCCAACAAGCACAGAAACGTAATACAATGTGATTTACACGTGTTGTGTATTCTACTCGAGACGATATATTTGAACATAAACAATATGCGAATAAATAACATCGCCGCACATTTCCGCCGGACACACATCGGAGAAACGTTTTACGCGGAGCATCAGCAACGATGCATGTCGAGAAGTTTATAGAAAATTTAATTATTGGAAACTTCATCGCGAAAGATAGGATTTCGCTGATATCGAATTCCATTCAAGTAGCGACTGACCGTTTTTGTTATTAACGTAATAATTATTTATTGTCGCGTGTACTACTTAACCTTTAGACTGCCGGAAAAGCCACTTTTGTGGCTCTTAACAAATCGCGCGATTCTGCGCAATATGTACATACATTTTTGGGAAAGAAGGAACGCCATTTTAATGTAAAAATGTCAGCAGTCTAAAAGTTAAGTATTAAATACACATACGATATAGTAACGAAATTGTCGTATTTCTTAAAATAACGAGGATACGTAATACTTAAACGTGTGATGTGTTCGTCAGCAATAATAGCAGAAAGGCAACAACAGCAAGAGCAACAAGTGCGCCAGTCGTAATTACCCTCCATTTCGCTTCACGAACTGTTACCTCGTAACAAATAGACATTTCATGGAACCGGCCAAATAGATTATCAAATTTATAACATCTACTTCAAAAGGAAGCGTTGCATGAATTCTTTAAATTATTCGTCACGTCACGGGCAGTCAGCATCGAGCAGTCAATCACGAATATCTCTACGCTGCCATGAACGTATTGATATGTCACACAAAAGTTACGTTTCACAACTACCAGAAATAAAAACTAGATATTTATATAAGTTGAGAACGCAATGTGGGAAAAATATGGCAGCTTGATAAACATACCCGTTCCCTTGTCATTGATAAAATTTTGAGCGATCAAGATTAGAGAAAGAAAGCAGAAGAATAGAGAAAAGAGTGATACATATAAAACTTGATCGGTCTATATGTTCTCGTTTAAAGATAAAAATGTTATCTTAATTACGATGAAATTCGGCATGTATTCATAGGCAGATAATTACGATGATCGAATTAAATTGACGAAGATGTCGACGAAGAGTGTGATTTAGCCAACGCGACGAGGGTGAAAAACGGCGTGAGACAAGCGAGAGTGTAGGAGCGGCGCGAGAGCGAAGGGGAGCGCGGTAGGCAGAGAACGAGAGGAAGATAGCCCTCTGCAACCCCACCGATAGCAACTATCTCCCAGTGGTGGATGCACCTCCACGAGCAGCAGGAGCAGCAGTAACAGCAGCACCACCAGCACCAGCAGCAGCACCAGCAGCAGCAGCAGCAGCAGCAGCGGCGGCGGCAACCTCCCCCCGAAAGCGCAGAACGTGGCGCATGCCCATCCGGGAATCGAACCCGCGGAGGCACAACGTCACCAGCGAACCAGCCGCCGGGTTCCTCAGTACGTTTGGCGAACAGTTCGCGAACGGACGTATTCCTCCTCGTAAGCTCTGGAGAACGTACTCATACCCGAGCATAAACACGAGCGCGTTGGCATCAGAGAGACCCGTGGGTGGTCTCGGCTCGACCCGTGCCGCCGACCGGGGCACCACACGCGAATGCAACGACCCTACGATCCGCACGCGGGACGAATTACTTCTCGTCCTCGTCGTAGCCCACCCGCTCGTGCGTCGATCTTTCGGCGCGAACGCGCCACGGTGACGCGGCTCGTCCAGGCTGGCGCGCAGCGGTGGCCCATGCATGCACTGACCTCCTCGCCGAGAGCTCATTACATCGCGACACACACCACCAAGGTCGCCCGCGATCAATGAACGTGGCGCTCACCGCCACGTGACCGGACGGCAGCGCGGACGAAAAACCGGAGGGCCGTCGATCTCGCGTACGTGCCGCGGCTTGCATCCCGAGATACGCTCGAGGGATCTCGTTTCAGGACGCTTAGATGAAACGCTTGTCTCGCGAATATTCACGACTATCGTAACCACCGATGGTCTTCGACGTTATTTTTCAGACGAGCGGATTCTCGAGACGCCTCGTCGCTTGGCGCTTCTGAGAGGGAGAGACATTTATTCCTTGAAATTCAACACCTCTTTGAAGAAGCGGTTCAAACCTCTCATGACAGACAGTTTCTTCCTCCTCCCGACCACGTGACAACGGCATGTTCGATCACGAGGCGAGAGTCTCATAGTCTTCCCGGATTCTCCAAAGGGTTCTCCAAAACGGCCCATCTCCCATCCCTCGATCTCGAATTTACGAACACTGATTGTGCGATACGGAAAGAGCGTTGACTTCGCTCGCGCTCTGCCGCACGGACCCTTGATATATTTTCCGACTGTTAAAGAGTTTGTACGAGGGAAGGGGAAGACGGAAAGGGAGGACAGCTGTGACGTGCAGTGCAATCTGTGTAAAGTAGACTCCGGGGACCGCGGGAAGGCAGTTAGAACGTGACATGACGAGAGAGTTATAGAGGCCGAAGAGTACGGACGGAAAAAGCGCTGGGAGACAGACTTTGGTTAGACTTCCGAAGTGGAAATTGCTGCGTCAACGTGAGACTGGTGAGTTTTTATCTGCGATGTCTATCTAACTCTTCTGTACTTCGAGTATTATCATGTTACGTAAGAAATACTTTACAGAGCAAACTACAAGTAGAGGAATTATGTTTGATCAGAGAAACGGGAAAAATCTCGGTGAGGCAACACGGCTCCCGTCTTGTTTACGATTATCTTCTAAATGAGCAACAAGTGTGACTGGCATTTTTTGCGTCAAACAATTTAGATTTCTAACATCGGATTATAAACGGCTCCTCGTTGAACGCGTCGCTTTACCGACAGGAAGAGAATATAAGTTTTCAATGTTTACTGCTATTAATATTTTATGCAGCTGCCATCTACAACGAGACTCGTTTCAACAGTTAAAACACAATTCATTTAACTCGTTCTTTCCTCATACGCCCGTAAAATAAAGTAGATAATTTTGTGACAACGATCTTTGTGTCTTCTTATAAAAATGGCAACGAGTTAATATGATTATCTAATTTAACAATCAGTCACTCTTGCAAAAATAGCTAGTTAGATGACAGCTGATAACAGCTGGTTGAACGTACGGCAAACGTTTAGCGAATATTTAGCGCTCTGGAGCTGTTAGTTCGAACGCGCGCTTTAAAATAGTACACGGTAGGATAAAGAAGAGCAAAGAGAAATGAGGAGAGTCGCAGAAGAGCGGAGTGTGACAAAAAGGACCTGCCGTACGAGCATGAGTGACGTTAAGCTGACGTGAGTGGAAGGGCCGGCCAAAGTCGTGGGTGGTCCGTAAACGGGAGAAAGATAGAGAAAACAGTTGACAAAGCAAAAGTATAACGGAAGGACGTGGCAAAGTGTCGCGAGCAGATAATCGACAAAACAAAAAGAAAGAAAATTCGTGACAGAACGGAGACGGCTTGCAATCTCGTTCAATTAATATGCACGATGACGTAATTCGAAGGTTACAGATTCAGAGAGCATATTTACCGAAATGCATTATCTTGTCGAATCACGAATTTAGACGTTAATTCAATCGTGTACGACCGTGAACTCGATTGATTTATGTATGCGCTGATAAAGTCATCAATTGCCAAAGTTTGCGCGCAGCTTTTACAACTCTCGCGTAGAGCTTTACAACTCTTTAACAACGTGTAAATATTTTATGAAAAATGTAACACCGCATTCATCTCAATCATGTCAAAAATTAATGCAGCTTAAAAGACGATATTGCGTTGGACAACGTGTAAATTGATTGATATACATTTAATATGATTTAATCTCTCGCGTAATACAAGAAATATAAATATAATAAATGATAAATATTTGAGAAAAAAAAATACACGGGCACCCATTACTTCCTCCGTGTTGCGCGTACAAATTTTATTTACCGATATTTCAAGGGGAAAAAATGTTGTTATTCCTAATAAAATTTATACCCTGCAAAATTCCACTTTTAAAGAGCGCGGCTAATCGTATTACCGTAGTTTGATATGAATGAAGAAACCAAAATAATTTGCAACAAAATTAATTAGATCTTTTGCGGCACGTGCAATTAATTTACTTGCGGTGCGCAAACTTTTTCCTCCGCGTTGCATAGACGTATATACGTGTGTTCGCGCCAGAAAACTCGCCGCAGTCGCACGCGACGTTAGTTTTTTGCGTAAACTTAGTTAAGTAAGTAACCAGAAAAAGAGAGGCGCACATAAATGAGCGCTACGCAGGAACAAAAACTCGACCGGTCTTCTATTGAATCCCGTAAAACTGTACGTCACGCAACGGCTCGTTAGGGAAACATCACGCAAATAAATTTCGACGGATACAAAAAAAAATGAGGGGGCTCGATCGTCGCGATGATTACACGTCGCGGGCGAAGTCGGGAGGGCGCGCGTAATTCAGCGCGCCGAAAGTTAGTCGTCATTAATTTTCTCGTTTCGCTTAATTAACGCCGTGTTGCGACGCTTCCATTCAAGACTCGATACACGAGATTGGTGCGCGTTATTTCAATCAGCGCCGTTGTATGAACTTGCGATCTCGCCGATGAGCTATCGGAAATGTTTTGTTAACTCAGGTACTATTTGATTAATTACCAACTTATTGAAATAAATAGAAAATGGCGAAAAACGGGAGGGTAGTATCAGAGCTGCGGTACTTTAAGAAAGCTCGAGCTTAAAAATAAAAACTCCCATACGTGTCACGCGAGTAAGCTTTTTACGCGGTTGCTTATCGTTGGTTGGAATGAAGCTGAAAAGTCCGGCTTCTTTTTCTAAAGTGCTACAAGTCGAGCGGTTTTGTCTCAACTTTCTAAATTGTTTGGCTGGAAATAGCGTCAATATTATCCTTGGTTGCGTTGTTACCTTTGTACCTTTTGCAATAACGTAATGTCTATTGAAATGTCGCTGCGCCTGATATGTTGTTCCGCGATGAAGAGGATCGGACTGATTGTCAGAATTAATTAATTGGGTTTGCAGCGCACATTTATATCCCGTGCAAAAATACAATTTAAATGGAAATTCCGTGACCCCGATTGAATTTTCAGTATAACGCAACGTTTTGTTATCAAAAACTATGCTTCACACCAATGCGCAGTTTGTACGCGATAACGTTCCTATTCAATGTAGATGTTTCGAGAAACGTGAGTTTAATTGTTTTCCTTTAGATTTTTTATAAACACATGTCCACGCGCTGCACGCAGACGAGAAAAACACGGCAGAAGAGAAACGGATAATACAGTCCGAAACATTGAATGGCATTCGGTAAACCCCATCCAGTAGGAAAGGGCTTATTCTCGATTGGACAAATTGCCGCCAATCATAAATAATTGACAGACAATCGCGAGGGATTTAGATTTACCAGCTCGGCACGTCCATAACTTCGATACTGATTTGTACCAACTCTCTAAACCTTAATTTGGAGTGCGTTCGTCCATATTTGTGTAACCGCACGCGAGCAATACACGTGGGGAAACCAATGCCGTTACGCTCTATATTCCATACACGTCATTCTCGTCAGGAATACGTTTAGTTGTAAAACGTTTCACGCGTACAGGCACGCATTAATATATTTTGTAATATTATTAATGTGCTCATTTCCAGCGGATTTGCTTCAAACGCTTCATTAAGGGCGCGTCTAATATTAATAAAATATCTGATACTTCCTTGTGCCAATAACTGAAGTACGTTCAAAACTTTTAATAACCTAAAGGCCCCAATTAACAACGTTGTTTCTAATTGAGACAAATTTGTGCTTTAAATTAAACGGTATAGCAATTCTAATAGATGTAATTAGATTACACATATCCATAGATTCGTTACTGACAATTCCAATAGATATAATTATGTTACACAGATTAGTTACTGATAAATAACAGCACCCGGTTTTCTCCCCAAAATGTGAAACTACTTAAAATACTAAATGATATTTGCAGACTGATTACATTTATCAATGTCGATTTAAAAACGTAGAATAATGTAAGAAACACAGTGCAGGATAAAATGCTGACTCTAAGAGGCTTAGACTTTACCGGAAAAAAACGACGTAATTATTTAGCTAGTTAACGGATTTCTTTGCCACTGACGTGCAGCTTGCGTGTAGCTCGGGAATTTGTACGGACCGCGCGTGATTCGAGGAACAGACGTCGCTGCCGTATATCGAGATGGCGAATACCAAGGGGTAGATGTACTAGCTCGCAGGGGGTAGCATGCCTCCCGCGCGATCAGATACCAAAGATTACAAACGAAATACCACCGAGCTATTTTTATTTTTCGAATTTCGTCGCAAAAATGCCGCTTAAGTAGACGTAGATTGTTCATGTGTCACTATCATTTTTTAGAATACAGACGAAATACAATCTGCGAAGCGGATACTGTTACGTTTCCACAAACTCTCTTTCACGTATACGCTAAAAATAAATGTAATTGAATGCAGAGTAATATGAAAAAGAGACATAAAAGACCAGAATGTACGTGAGAAAGAAAGAGAGAGAGAGAGTGTATGTGTGTGTATGCGAGATTTTACATGAAGGAAAGGGGAAAAGCGGACGAAGAGCATGCGAGAGATCCGATGAAGGAGGAGGAAGATATAGAGGAACCGTACAATGCGCGGAAAGAGAGGTAAAGCTGTTCTAAAATGAGGTCGACATAATTGCACCCGCAGTCGCACTAGAAGTAGACGACGAACGCTATAGGGCGAGGGATGTCGCGACGGGGTGAGGACAAGCTTTAGTATAAGAGAGAGTTGGTCGCCACCCATTGTCTCACGCAGAGACTCAGCCCGGCACTGATTAAATACTTGACACATCCTCCGCCGCTCCGAACCGGCATAACTTTGTTCGAATTGTAATTACGGGCAGGATCGGTCTTCGCTTACGAATGAGTTCCAGGCGATCCCGGGGCCCCTCCGCAAACTTCGGCTCGTTCCTTTCAGATCGGTCGCGGTCCGCCACCCCCGCGGCAGCGAGCTCTGACTTTCTATGCGAGCCTCCACCCCCCCGTCTCGATTCTCAACTTTTTGAAACGTTTCCGGGGATTGTACGCGTGGTCTCCTGAATAACAGTCTGTTCTCTCTCTCTCCGCTCCCCACGTAAACTCTACATTATTGATTTGTATTGTACGTCGCATTTCTCTGAGGATAATTATATTTAATTGCAAATTTTACGGTCGATCTTAATTTTTTTACCTTTTATCAGCTAATTGAGCTTGACTCGTAGCCTGATAGAGGGCCAGTTAAATTACTGTTCACGTTAAAAGTGACGTTAATGAAACAGGTCGTTAGCAATGATTACTTCGGGTTGAAATCAATAGGCCGTATAGGAAATACACAAAGTTATACCTGACTACTGTGCACTTAATACGTGCATAACACGACCAGTCGCGGTCTCTCGTGGCGTAGGAGCGAGAGTACGTTGCAGTTTATCGCGGGTACCGGTTTCTAGCCCCCCGAGGTGTGGGGATTATGTAATTTAAAATGAGTTAATTGAAGTGCAATAAGTCGTTAAAACTCTCGAGCAAATTAATTAATATGAAAGAGAGAGGGGTGGAAGTGGCGGGAAGGAGGGAGGAAGGAAGGAAGAGAGCCGGTTAGAATGGGGCAGCGCGCGCGAAGCGCGGTCGGCCCCGGCCTTATCCTCGCAGCCCTCCTTGGTTTCATTCTTGCGACGTTATTACCCACCGACGTCGGCCATGTCCGTGGCACGTTCCCTCGGAACTGGGAACAGGGGCGTCCGCGCCGCTTGCGAAAGTGGTGGTAACGATGAGGTCGGAGGACGGCGCAGGTCGATGAGGAAAGCACGGTTAATGAAATAATGTACGCTCGAGGTAGCCCTCGAGTGCGCGACGCGCGCGGATTTAACTTTTGCGCGAAAATACTCGCGCGCTGGGGACGAGGGAGAAAGAAAGTGAGAAAGATATATAGAGGATCCCCTGTGTTCCCTCAACTTCGGGCTAAGTCGCGGCTTTATTGCCGAGGGAGGGCCGATCGTTGAAATCAAAGGTCCTCGCAAATCGTAGCGTGCTTAATTAAGAATTCTGCGTGCCGGGGGAGCGGCAATATCGTCGACCTGAATGGGGAACCAGGCGCGCCGAAGAAGCGCCTTCGCGTGGAATTTTTGGCGTTTCGATGGTTTTCCCCACGAATTATGCATTACGTGCTTCTCTCGGCTCAATTAATTATCTACCGTTTATACTTGGTAATTGCGACACTAAATTTGTCGCGAAACCACTTTGCGATTGTCACGATTTACGTTCCTCGCATTTAGAAAATGCGACATAAGAAATCAGAGGATGACGAATGCGAAAAACTGGCAAACACAATCTGAATTTTCCGCTAAACGTATTTCAATCAAAGGGTAATAAATTCACGGTAGAACCAACAGACGATGCCTATTAATTTAGCAGAAACCCTGCTATCTCATATTAGAAGCTCTCATAGTAGGGGAGTTTCCTCTACGTTTCACAAACCGCTTATCCATAAATCGAAGTCCAGTTGCAGATACGGAGCTTTCACCGCGCGTGCAATCCCGTTTAAACATAAATTCATTTCAGTTGAAAAGGGGTAGGCGTGCGGGAAAGCGAAAAAAGCGAGTATCGTTCGGAGAAGTCTCGATATCTGGGCAAGAGGAGGAAGATCTCTGGGGAAATAAGCGGGGAAAAATAAATTATATCGATATCTCCCGCACAATCCACCTATCTGTGTGTTTATGAAATAGTTATGAAGTTTTATTGCTCGCGGTGAGAAACGTGTTCGTTAATGCTGACATTACAAACGTCCGTTTGACACGTTTTCAGTTTAATTACTTCGACCGCCGACTAACGGACGAACTTTCCGCAGACGATATTTTCACTCCGTTTAATGGGTCATTTGGTATGTCAATTCTCTGATTCTCCTCGTGCCAAAATTTTTCGTTATTTACACACGTGCAACGGTGGCCGTTAGCTCTTTTACAAAGATAAATGTCTTTCATTCCACACTATATAATAAATGAGCGCGTAGAAATTGTTTTTATGCAATAAAGAATCCATTTTACCTCTAGATGCACAGTACTGTCGTATACAATAGTATACATGGACGTATTGGAGAAAAGAACGATATTTTTCCTATCTCGCCGCGCTGTGTAATTTGAAACAAATCAGAATTCATGTTTGCGAGCAGTCAAACGAGTGCGAAATAATGTGTAATCCATAAATATCGCGCGTCTTATACGCCTAGCTTTTATTATCGAGGCTTATACGACAGTATAACGATCTTAATATCAGGTAAGAGAATATAAGTTTTCACGCCGCCGGAATAAACCGTACTAAATTTCACAGGTTAAACTAGTTATCACCCCTCGATGTCTCGCGTTACGCAATTTCGTTCACTTGGAAACGACCTTGGTTCACTTCCTTCATTCCGCTTGCTTTTCATCCTTTCTACGTGCGTTTTCAGGCGTGCGAATGTGTGCGCTGTGCGTGCACGCGCGTGTGCGTTTGTGCGTTCGCGCGCGCTCCCGTCACTGAAAACATTTAGCGCTGCAAACCGGTTTTAAAGGGTCTAACGAACTGCGAAGCCAGGCTAATTGAGACCGTTGCAAACGCGCCTGTATCTCCGTCGGAACCAGTTTACTGCACGACGACAGGTGTAACACGAGGATGTTTCGTCGCTTTACAAGCGCTAATTCCTTTAAGCCGGAGGTTGAGGAAATATTATGCGAGAGAGAAAGGGAGGCCGGGAGGAGAAGGCGGGTGAGAGAGGGGCAGAAAAAAAAATTTATAGATCTATCGGTGCTTCCAAAGTTATCTCCCTCTTAATGCAACGTCAGATTAATATTTTAAAGTTTTTTTTAAGGAGCGCTCTATAATAAATCGTTCCCGCGCTTCCTTAACTGTGAAAAATTGGACGCGAAATGTTGTGCGAGTGAAAATCCAGCGGGACAATAATTTGTAAATTATTACCGCACATAGCGCAACATTCTATTTTAGCAGAGCCATCGAAAATTTTCAAAACATCTCTCGCGGTTACGAAACGTAGCGTAATATTATTTTCTAGAAGAGTTCCCTCTCTCGATACGAGGCGATACGAACGCTGGAGTAACGAAATTGGATAACGTCCATTCTCGTGCGCAACACACCAAAATCGGCAAAATTGTATTCCGGACTTTGTTACGTGCGAGCACCTTCAATTAGGAGTTCAAAGCGAACGAAACGACAGTTTTCCGACGCGACGGTAACAGCGCGGTCCCGGCGTAAGTGCAACGGTAATTCATGCGCACTGATGCGAAAATTATCGGTCGCCATAATTCCAATATAAAAAATAAAGATGAGCGAAATATTTGTTCTATAAAAAACGGGAGCGGACAATAATCGATACAAGAGATAGACGCTAGTAGAAAAATATTTTTTTTCAATATCGCCAACGTATGGCATAAAAGAATTTTATAGAAATATCAGAGACACGCGTGAATTTAGGCAGCGCGAAGACACAGAGCCCACTTACATATTCATCTTTTCGCATCTTCAGCCGAGTTTTTGTCTACACAATAAACATCTTCTCCTATCAACCCGAGGCGAGGCCTGTTCGTTGTATACCCGGTCGCGCCACGCGTCTACCGGCCGCGCAATCAGCTTATTACGTTATCAGCGCGCTGCATTCTCCGGTATCGGGACCGATAACAAACGCGCTATTGGTAATCGTTCAAGAATAAACCTATTAATGGACCCCTCCCCAGGATGCGCGCGGGTCTTCGTTCCGGTCAAACGCGGCTCGGCGCGATGCAACGTAATCTTCTCCTGTCGCGCCCGATCGTATAATACCGTGTAACGAGGATGCAATGCCCCCTGAAATCCCTGCCACGCAGGACGACTATGCGGAGAGACCGTTGGATCCGTCGGGATGACGAAACGTATCTACGCGCAGCCGTGTGTACGTATGCGTGCGCGCACGCGGGTGTGTGCGCGCGTGTGGAAACGTACACACGCGCACAGCAAACGTGTGACACGAAGGCCGCTCGGTCAGGCGCGAACCGGTGGGGACTATAGCTGAATTAGCATGGCTATCTGGATAATATATTGGACTGTATCGTTGGACACGACCGGCCAGAGCCACGTGATATACTGACACCCTCGCCCCTCCTCCCGCCCCTTGGTTTTATTGGCAGTACGTACCCCCCTGCGCCGGTACCAGCCCTTGACGCCCGGTTTATCCACTTTCGCCGTTAATCCGCATCCGGTGCTGGCGCGCAGCAACGGAAAAAAATATATATTCCCTCTCCATTACCCCCCTTTGTCGCGCCCTCGCATCCCGTTTCTCATTCGGCACCGTCCCGGCTAGCCCCACGCACCGCGGTTGATTAACTCCTCCCGCGCTTGGATCTTAATTAAATTTCACCTACGCGTCAGCCTTGATCGCCCGCACACTGTCTTGAGTTGGAAAAATACAGCCGATAAACACACATTCGCCAAAGTCGATCGTGTACTAACGGTAGATTAACGATCGTGCCTCGTCTTTTATAACTTTCATTTTACGAAATACGTTTACAAATAAGAGCGATTTATCAGTGGTATTCAGCGGTGAGATTGGTATTGTGGGACGCGGAGAGTGGGACAGGTGATTATTAATCGTGCATCAAGCACAGTTGGCGATCCATATATCGAGCACACGCGGGGGTCCATGACTTGCCCGCGTCTTCAACGAGACTCTCGTTCGGGGATCTTCTGCGTGGATGGTAGTTTATGACGGCCGACATCACCCCGTTGAAGGACGCGTATTGTGGCTAATCGTATTCTGCCTCGTAACCACCCATAATGGATTTCGGAGCCGTCCCGGTTAAATTAATAAATACTCCCGATCTTATGTACGTCAGTGTGATTTATGACGTTTTATCGGAGCGAAGAGTCGCGGAGTCCCGCGGGATAGCTCGGCAAGATATTTGATTGGCTTGTTTGAACAAGACATCGTGCTCGATCGAGAAACCGCAGGTGAGTTGGCAGATTAATAATACGATAGATGGAAATTTAATTGAATGACGAAACTGCCGAACGTCGTTCGATCCTCGCGTGTCGATACGTTGGAAACTGGTTAGCATTCGTCGCTCATTAAAATCGTACCCCGCTTTGCACGACGGTGAAAGTGACGTGAAGAAAAGAGAAGAATAAACGTGTTGATTTGAATGCACTCCGTTTGATTGCAAAGATATAGCGGGCGCGATATTATAAGATAAGGATTTATAAATCCATCCTTTGTGTCTATGTTACGTCGTTTGTTAGTCATGACGAATCGTTAATTCGCGAAAGGGCGGGTGTGCGCGGGACGGAAAAAATTATATCTAAAATATTTACCCCACGTAATTAAGTAATGCAACTGCAGTGAACGGACCGAATCGTGTTTACAGATAAATTGACCCGTGATCGCAATTACATTCGAGGGAGTACTATCGACACGTTTTTCGTTATTGCATTAAACTGACGTTTACATTTCTGGTGCGCCGGAATGGTTAACTATCGAGGGCGTTATCTCAAACCGCGCGCGATGTGGAATGCATTAATTAAACTCGTATTTTTAATCTCGGGTTAGCGGGCTATCTATTGAAGCGAGCCCGGTGAGGATTTTTGTGAGGAGAGAGTAAAATTTCTATCGCGGAAAATCGCGGATATATATTACCACGTGCTCGCCGTACCTGCGAAATTTCGACAGAATCCCGCATGGCGAAGGAGACGTCTCTTTCGAACGTCCGTACACGCCGACGGGAAATATTATAGTAAACTGTTTCGAGACGATCCGGTTCACCGTCTAAAAATAAAGTGCACGCGGCAGCGTGAAATTGACGCCGTGAAACTTTATCGGCGTTCCTCAATCGCCCATATTCTCGCGATTGAGCGGAGCCCAATCCGCGATGAAAAAAAAAGTATCGTGACGGTGAATGAGTAAGAGTGAAGGATGAGTCGGATTAAGGTTAAAAGCGTGTTCGCAAACGGTAATTGGACGTAAGAGCAACTATTTCTCTCTCTCTCTCTCTCTCTCGCGCCCAGCGACAAAAAGAATTAGCGGAGTAAGTTGGAGTCGTTGAAAAGAAGTTTCTGAACGAGTTCCTAATGTAAAATCCGATTCGCTCTTTAGCACGATTTACCCTTCAACGCGCGATAAATTACAGCTACATTAATAAAGTTATATTGTTCTAATCAAATTAGCAATAAATTAACAGCGCGATAACAGTACGTTTCGAGGGACGTAATCTGCGTTAGATTAACTAACGTAATACATATAATATCGCCGCGTAATAATACAGGGGCATAAAATTTCTGCAGTTGGGCTATCCGCTGGGGTAATTATCAGTGAATTGATAAACATAATACGCGGCGGGCGCGAATCGCGCGAGGTTAGGACGATTCGCGCGGCGCTCTAAATTTATTACGGGCGGCCCTTTTATCACGGCCGCGGAAATAAGCCGCGCGCGATACGCTAGCGGCAAAATTACTTGTATCGCGTAGCTGTGATCTCGCCGCTCCCGCGCGGTGCCGGTATCGATCGTGGTTGGTAATTAACGAGCGGCGCGCGCGAGAAAAATCGAAAGCGATCAAGTCTCGCTGCGCGTTGCTAACTAATTACCCGCCGAGGATCGTGATTGCGTCGCTTTGTCAATCTCCGCGGAGCTCTAGCCTCGCCCGCTCGATTTGCATTCCGACATTCGTTCTGCGGCAACCGCAGGGTCTATTTTTAACGCGTGTACCGACCAAATCAGGCTGTTTTATTGTCCGACCGTCTCTATCGAGACATCCCAGCCGCACAATCAGTATTTATATTGCGGATCCCTTCGCAGCGCTTTGTCCTACAGATTTATATCGATACTTATATTGATCAAGCACGAAAATACATTTCAAAGCAGTTATATCTGACCACGTGCTTCTTTATATCGAACTCCTTCGCGTCTGATTGAATCGGCACGATCGATTTATTTCGTAGATTTACGCGAAATTGGAACATTCCCGTCTTATCGGGATAGCGTTTCTTTCCGGTCTCATACAGCGCGGAGAAGTTTTACGATTCAAAGTTCCTCCGTTGTTCGTTAAAATCGAACGAATTCGAACCGGCGAGGCGATTGGCGACGGAAAAGCCACTTTTGAGAAACGCAGTCATATTATTTTATCCGTAGACTCGCATGGCTCAAGGGTGTTAAAACTTTACGAGCTATTCGATAGGCGGGGGTGAAAATTCTCCCCTTTTCCGCGAGATTTCCTTCCATTCCGTCAATCGACCTAAAAATTCTCACGCTCGCAAAAAGCGTGTTACGAATAGCCTCCAATCTATCTTATCGAATCTTATACTGTTTTTTTTAATTTTTGATAATCAAAAGTGCAACGACAAAAAAAACGACTGACGTCCCACGATACAAGAAGATAAATCAATGTGTCACTGAACCATCCCTCGTCAAAAAATAACATTGCGTACATCGCACGTTACTGACCATGTAATAACTTGGAATCAATTTCAATTATATATTTCGTTGCTACTAGAAACGAGTAGCTTGTTATGTGATTCTACATATTTCTTTTCAATGTACACTCTTTTTCGTCGCATTTCTGCGATACCTTATATCACGTTATTAATTACAGAGGAAAGTCCTCTATCATGAGATAGTATTCTAATACGAGATAAGTTTTCAACGTCCAAATTCAATCACAAATCTTTTTTTCGCAACGATTACACGATTTAACAATAAATTTTCCACTAAACAGAATTCACCGCAAGGGCAATAAATTCATGGTGGAACCCACAGACGATGCCAATTAATTCACGTACATTAACCTAGAACCCCCACCACTAAAAATCGAAGTCGGACTTATGGAAAAATTTAGTGCTAATATAGTGCTAATTTATTGCCCTAGTCCGGAATTTATTGCTCCAACCCTTTCGCAAGAAATTAATGTTGAAAGTGGGGGTGCTGAGTTAACATTAAGCTAGCACCCCCACTGCTAAAAACACACGATATCGAATTAAAATATACGG
>NW_011967165.1:669571-677278 GCF_000949405.1 Vollenhovia emeryi | reverse complement strand
CTTGCGAAAGAGTTGGAGCAATAAATTCCGGACTAGGGCAATAAATTAGCACTATATTAGCACTAAATTTTTCCATAAGTCCGACTTCGATTTTTAGTGGTGGGGGTTCTAGGTTAATGTACGTAATTAATTCAGCAGAAACTCCGCTATCTCATATTAGAAATTTATCTCATAATAGGGGACTTTCCTCTACATTTAATAAATCCGTGCTACATCATTTTCATTCCATTATTCTTCTTATTAGCTTATTAAATATTTTACTACAGACAGCGCTACCTACTTATCACTTGACGTGATTATCTCAAGTACGCGTTTAAATAGATTTAATATTCCTCGTTCATATAATTATCCGTATAAATACATAATGTTGATAAGAATCATCGACGATAGAGATTTACCCAAGTAAAATAAACTCGTAACGATTCTCACACGGTGCGATCGATGGACAAGCGCAGCTTTCGAAATTTCCTCCGCACTTCAGCTACGCTTTGACAACGAGCGGCAAAGGCCGCCGACGGGAACGACATCAAGTTCAAGTGCTCATACGCCTGCGAACATCCGCGTGCATGCATCTTGAGGCTGCGCGAACGAGGAGACGAGCGATCAATCCCGTTGATAGGGGGAGGAACTCGGGTGAAACTCATTGAGAAGCACTTGGACGATACCGCGCCGGCGAAGAACAAGCGCGGTGCGCACCGGGGCGACCGGGTCCCCCCCGATTCTTCCATTTATCGAGCGAGCGCGAAGCTGAAGTTCGAAGCCGCGGCGGAAGGAATGAACGCGGGCGACATGGCGCAAGAAAGCGTTGACAACGAAAGCCAATATGGTGGTTAATGAGAGGGTCGCGTCAACTTTCAGCGTTCCGTAACGGCCGTAAGAGGGAGAGAGAGAGGAGAGCGGCTGAAGGGTCGAGTGGGACGCCGATAGAGATGGTGCCGGCATAGAAAAAGGGACGGGACTGAAGTGCGCGCTCTGGGGGTGAGATTGTAAAGAGTGTTTACTTAACCCCTGCCCTGCCTCGAGGTGAGTGCAGCTGTCTATAAAGGCCGCGGATCTCTCTATAACGGGGAGGAAGAGAGACGAACGTTGGACGGAGATGCGAGGAGAAGAAGACTTGGAAAGAGGGCAGGAAATGTTGGGTCTGCTCAACGAATACAAGCGGTTTTTACGCGCGGCCTGTTTATACGACAATACCTTTAGAGCACGCTGACTCCGCGCACCGAGTCCAAGTAACGTTTCTATCAACCCCCGCGCGCTCCCTCCTTCGCGTTGCGTGTATCTACTTATTAGGATGCATTATCTTTCTTGCCCCCCGAAATATGCTCTTGAAATAATTATGGACAACAATGTTACGACAATAAAATGATAAATTTGAGAATGATTCGCTGACAATGCCGTTTGAAATTTTCACTCGCTAGAAGTGATAAATGTTTCGAGCGTATGAAGTTAGCACCCCACATTTTGAAAATTATAATTTTTAAACTTGTTCCAGGTTGTTCTAACTTTGTACCACATTGTTCCAAAAGGATTTTATTTTATTCAAATCGGTTTGCCGATAAAATAAAAAAAAAACATTTTTTATCAGCACCCCCTTTTTCAAAAATTGAAGATTTTCTTGTGGCTATAGATTGTTCTAGTTGTTCCAAACATTGGTCTTCGATCTCAATTTACGGAACTCGAATTGTCCTTTTGGAACGATGTTTGGAACAATTAGAACAATCTATAGCCACAAGAAAATCTTCGATTTTTTAAAAAGGGGGTGCTGGCTAAAAAAATGGTTCTTATTATTTTATCGGCAAACCGATTTGAATAAAATAAAATCCTTTTGGAACAAGGTGGTACAAAGTTAGAATAAACTGGAACAACTGTAAAAATTAAAATTTTCAAAATGTGAGGTGCTAACTTCATACACTCAAATGTTTCGAATATGTTTGCTGTTTTATAAACTAGGGCCGGTGTCGCAGTCAGATCTTACATTCAAGACCGTCTTGAATTGATCTACACACGCTGAATGGAACATCTTGTCGGCTATGGAGTATTTAAAGATGATCTTAAATAAGATCTGACTATGAATGCCGCCCTAGATTGTTAATTGTATAGTTAGAACTGAGAAGTGTATTTGATCTACACATGGGACATAAACATAATACAAAATGTGAAAACTCTCTTTGCATGTTAAATAAGCAGGTTAATGTAGATTTATGTATGTCTAGTGCTCTCCTAAGTTAGTATTTGAGAGAATGTATTTATCAACATTATTAGATTCTACGATAAACAAGACAACCGAAAGTTCCTCGCGCCTGACAATGTCGCACTGCATATTTTTTACGTCACGTTCCATTCTCTCGCCGATACATGCGTTCAGACGCATTCTGCTAAAACCAGTTACTACATTGTTGAAACTGAAGCAAAGTCAGTTTTATCGATTCGCAAACTGTTGCGTTTAATTCGCTGATATACAAATACGCTCGATTGAATTACGAGAAATTTTTTCGTATTTTACAGCGACATTGGTCTTTTGCAATAACGATATAACGAGCAATATCAGAAATTTATTCTCGGGTGGAGTAGCGGTACATAAAACTTCTGCGAATAACAATTTGGATATCAAAATGCAACGTGAATACATTTAAACGCATTGAAATGATTATCCACGGCCCCCCCCCCCCCCTTTCAAGAGCTTCCCTCGGAGCAATAAAAGCAACGGTACACTCCGGGTCTCTTTGCAAAATCCTGCCAACATAATGGAGTGTCCTCTCAGTTATACTGTTTGAGATGAGCCGTGGTCTGAACGTGACATTTGCATTTGTACAAGCAAAAGCGGCAGCAACAGTTTGCGATGGGAGCAAACGTACATTTTTCCCAGGGGTGACTTGTTACACGCGTTTTTCGTTCGTTTTTCCCTCGACATCCAAATCCATAGTTACATTTTACGTCTCGAATCCTAAGTACATCTACTTTGGGCGCTACAACGTATACTTCGCGGGGTCAAAATTAATACGTTAGTCGGGAGGAAACTTTATGGAGGGATAACGCGTCTCGTTATCACGTCACGCTGCTCGCGGTCTGCGATTTCGCGAATGGTCCAATTTTATGCCTATACTATATCATCTAAATATGTTAAACGTTACCCTCTCCCTCTCTACCTCTCTATAACAAGCAAAAAAACTGCACAATATCAAAATAATGAACTGTCAAGCGACAATCATCGCGTGCATTTAGCGGACAAAGGCTCGTTACACAATGTCACCCGTCGACAAAATCGAACGGTGCCGGTTGACTCGGCCGTCGCGCGCGTGTGTTAGCAAAACGTTAAATGCTGGACAAACATAATTTGTCCCCGCCACTCACAGGCGTTTATTTGCCGACGCCTGGTCCGCCGACTGATTTCGGAAGTGTGAAAGACCGGGTCGGGCCGCTAAAGTGCCCCGGCTCAAGTGACCGCGGCGCGTGTTTTGCCCGCGCGAAACCAAGGCGAGCTGTTCCGGGCGAGAGCGCGCGCGCAACGCGCAAGAGAACCGAGTGCCGGGAAAGACTAATGAGGAGTAATGAGACACGGCTAAACTGAAAAGAGGGCAGCGGGGCAGACGCGGAAAACGAAAGTATGCGACCGGTTACTTCGGCGAACGCGTCTTCGCCATCCTGCGACGATAATTGACCGAACGAGGTGATTTCATTATCGAAAAAGAACCGATGCCGTTGTTAAAGAAGACCAACGTCGCTATAAAACGCGAAAACTTTGGTCGTAATTCAATCGAGCGTATACGCCAACGAATTAAATGCAACAGTTTGCGCCGCGTCACTGACATTTCAACGTTGCGTTTTGCGGAAAATGTTTATCGCGTAAACGATTCCTCGATAATTAAAAAATACCTACCGCGAATAATTTTATCACGTTGCGACAATGAATTTGTCGCGCCCGAGTGAACTAACGAAAGGATCGAATCGTGAACGCCGCGAGAATTACATCTTCCTTCGCACGCCCGTTATTTTTCATTGTCGAAATGCGACATCGAGACTTTGCAGCGAACTCTATGCTATAGAAGAAAGTCGCTTATTATGAGATAGCAGGGCTTTTGCTAAATCAATAGGCATCGTCTATCGGTTTCGTCGTTAATTCGTTGCCCTTGGAGTGAAATCTGAGTAGCGGAAAATTCGTTGTTAGGATAAAGTTGACGTTGAAAACCTGCTATCTCATAACAGAGGACTTTCGTCCACTGGACTGCCCTCTTCAAGAAGATGGACACAGAGTGAGACGGACAAGTGGCTGCCATCCTATAGTAATTCTCATTTTCTATCTCACGATTTCTGTGTCACTTATACAAGATGAGATAGAAAATCAGAATTGCTAGAGAGGCAGAAATGGGGAGCACCTTCTTCAAGAGGGCAGTAGGTCTTCCGGCACAGTACAGAGAGTTCACCGAGGTCTCGTCAATATTTCACCGCGCGAGAACGCGCGGGGAGGGGCCAAAGCGTGTATTTTTCCGTCGAAATCGAGCTTGTAAACGTGCAGTCGAGTATCGAATATTTCGAGCTCGGGGAAAACGCGCGCGCGGTCGCGCGATATACAAGCCGGCGGCGCGCGGAAGGACGGGCGGGGCGGGTACGAAAGGGGTGATTCTGTGTGACATCGAAGCCGGCTTGTCGAGTTTGGCTCGATGTTTGCCCGAATACAGTCAAAGTGCATGTGAATTACCGCATTAACCTGGACTCGGGGGCTTGTGTGCCGGGGCCGCGCGCGGCGCAGCGCGCGCGTAATTAAAACATTCTTGTCACCGGACGGATCGTCAGCGCAAACAGGAGTGCCCATCATTTCGATTTGAATTCATTTGGCGGTTGAATTAATTAGCGTCGCCGGTTTTCGTTTCACCGACGTGTCGGACGTGAGAATTCCGAGCGCAACGAGTAGCACCTCCACCTGAAATATTGATGCCCCGCGCGATACCCCGGGCGCCCCGAAAACGCGCGCGCGCGCGCGCGCACAGAGGGAATTTCGAAACGAAACTTTTATCGCATGAACCGCCGGCAGCTGACACGCGGCAATCTTTTCGTAATATATCGAAAGCGATTTTGCATTCTCCTGCAGCAGCGATAAAAAGCTCGGAATTACTTTGAAATTACTTTGTCGCTGCACCGATTTAAAGAGCCCCCGCCTTTCCGCGTGACTTTCAAGTAGATTGTGCAGATTAAAATTTGTTTTTTTTTAAAATAAGAAATAGAAATTCGTCCGACTGCCCGTTCGATTATTATCTGCCGGGCTAATGTGAGTAGCCGCGGGCGAACGCGAGTGATTTGTCAACCGTTAATTTTAACATCGTTATACATTGTTGTACATTGCGTTGTACATTGGGATATTCGTTAGTCGGCGGATATTTTTTTTAGGAAAGAGGAACGTGCGAATTCCCTGAAAATTATCACTTATTACCCGACGGCCCCTTCGCTCGTAACTACATGTCGAGTTAAGAAGCTGTTCGACGCAGTCGGAATCGATTCTCAAGTTGGTGCGCGAACACATTCTCGAGGGCCAATAAATAGCGAGGAAACGACCATCGGGCGAAGAGGCCCCGCATAAATAATGTGACTCTGACAGCGGAGTATTCCGGGCTGCATAGAGATTTTAGAGCGTGCTCTAACCATGACGAGTGCCATGTTTTATGGAATGTTCAACCGCATTTAAAGCTCGACGCGACAAGTCCCGGCACGAGGGTACTTAAAATTCGGCGAGTAGCTCAACCACAGATCTCATACATTGTCTGGGGCTGTTTTTTTTTTCACCCACTCTCATATTTCCCCGATGACACTCGACATTTTTTCGCGCCCTCCTCCGATAGCCCGCTCCCCCCCCCCCCACATTGATAATTCACGCGTCTATTTAGAGTCTGCGATTTTAATGTTCCGCGCGCTCGGCGCTAATATTCCAACAATTTCCAAAATAAAATAAAGGAAAGAAATAAAGGTTTAGCACTCACCGAACGATGCGCAGTAGCGGAGTTGCAGCGCCGACGTTCATCTGTAAAATAAAAATGAATTAGCACGTTGCAGTAGTGCGCAAGCTAGTTAATACGCCAAAAAAAGAAGAAAAACAGCGATAACAAAATTAGAAATTGCTTGTACATTCTGATATCAAAGTTTAAACGCGAGGGGGAAACCGCAGACCAAAATCTTGTACGCCAATGCCCACTGGTGCCCGGTGGGCATTACTTTATCTCGTTTCATCTTATTTATCTTATTTTATCTTCTCGCCCAAACTAATCCCCCTCAAAATTGCCTCGTGATGCCCAGTAATGCCGCAAGTCTGTGCACCGCAATGCCCTCGGCGGTTTCCCCCTCGAATCGTCTCAGCCAAATAAATGAATTCGGCGAGACGTCTCGTTTTTTTCGAACGGCAAAAAAACTATTTCGCGCGCGTTGCCGCGGCTCGACGCGTCTACGGAGAGCCTCGGCTTTACGCGTGTAACGAATAACGGGCAAATAAAGGATAGACAAAAGTGTCGCTCACCCAAGGGTTGCTCCGCTAGCGCCTGACGCCACCCCGGGCCTCCTCTGCTCCCACGTTCCGCCGCGTCGTCGATTCGCGCACAAATTCACTCGCACATATTCACTCGCGCACATTCGCACCATCGTTCGCGATTAACGCCGCCCGATCCTCGGAACCGGCGTCCGAGACGACAGTCAAGGTCCGTTTCGCGAGGGAGAGGTTACGAATGTCCGGGCGGCCCCGCGCGTCGGTCACCGAACGCACGACGAATCGCCGACGATCCCGAAAGCACATCGCGCACGGCACTCCCGAAGTCGACCGCGTCACTACGCGCTCTGTTAGATCGCGACACAACGCGAAGGAAACGTTAGATTACCCTGGAGCTTTGTCACAAGCTCGCGGACCCGCCAAAGCCATTTCGCGCCAATTCACGCCGCCGGCAACGCCGCCGCCGCCGCCGGAACTACACTCGTTTGCTACACCCACGCGCACGGCACTCCCGAAATCGACCGTGTCACTACGCGCTCTATTAGATCGTGACACAACGCGAAGGAAACGTTAGATTATCCTGGAGCTATGTCACAAGCTCGCGGACCCGCCAAACGCAGCTATTTCGCGCCAATTCGCGCCGGCGGCAACGCCGCCGCCGCCGCCGCCGCGGGAACTACACTCGCTTGCTACACCCACGCGCACCTTCCGCGCTCGGCGAATACTAGTTACAAGACGCCGTTTCTCGCGGGATTACCGTCTCGCGTGGTCCAATACACGTATACGAATGCGAGCGACGAGTGGACGGATATCCGCGGAATGTCGGACTTCTATCGTTTCTTGAGAATCGGCGCGACAGATCCAACGGCTCTCGTCGAGACGCGCGCGTGTCGACGGACTTCCGGACACACGAACGCCGAGTCGGCTGAGCCGGCCGAGCCTCCTTACCGATCATTCCCGCACTGGCGGATGTCGAGATTAATCGCGATGTACATACTTTTCAATGGATACGCCTCCCCAAACCGCTCTGCTCACCGCGTACGTACGCGACTCTCCGCCTCGGCTCGCGAACGTCGAATGACACCAACTTCACCTTGATCGCGCGACGCGCGACGCAGCACGGGTTAACCGCTCGCGACGAAGCGCCGTTCAAAATTTCGTGCGCATTGCGTGCGCGGCTCGACAAACTTTACACGCGAACGCCAAATCACCGTCGATTATTCTCTTGATAGACCACAAGC
>NW_011967165.1:655212-666738 GCF_000949405.1 Vollenhovia emeryi | reverse complement strand
AATTCCGATTGTACCTCCGATATACCACGTACCACGTACGCGACTGTTCGTCTCGACTCGCGAACGTCGAATGATACCAGGCTTCACCTTGACCCCGCGAGACGCGACGCAGCACGAGTCAACGGCTCGCAAAAAAAGCGCCGTTTCCTTATCCTCCCAAAAAACAGTTGGAATGTCGAGCGCCGAACGCCGAGCGCCGGTTTCCGAGAAATGACGTAGCGCCGTAAACACCCCGGTCGAAAAAACAGTCTATCCTCCTTGTGCCTATCATTCACGCGGCGACAGTTGAACGGATCGATCAGCGGCCCACGCCGCTTCGCGTGTCGTGTTAAGGCTGATCTACAATACTTGGAGTAAGCTGGAGTAAGGAGTAGGAGTAAGGAAATAAATCCATTTTATTTCTTACTCCTACTTCAGCTCTTAGGCTTACTCTCGGTGAATCAAAATGCCATCAATCAGTGTTACAATTATTTTAAAAATCATGCCCGTATTTTAGCTTCCTTACACCAAAAGCTACAAGTTAGGGCTCTCCCTTACTCCTTACTCCACGCTTACTCCACGTATTGTAGACCACGCATTAGTCTTTCTCGATACGCGAAGTGTACGTAAAGAAACCGCGATCGCTCTCCGTGAAACAATCAGCGATCGACGTCGTCGCGTGATCGCTGAATCCTCGCGATTCGCCCTCGACGCTCGGTAGACCGGCAAGATAGAAATCTTTCTCGCGCGATTCTCACGTGAAATCTGTGCGTCCAAACACGAAAACGCGAGCTAACCTGAAATTACTTTCTCGTTGCGATAAAACCGGACGATAATTGTTTCCTCAAACGACGCTCGTATTCGGATTCATCTCGTATCGTCGCGTTGAATATCTCGTCGCTTCGAGTGTAATTCGTTGGCTGCTTTATAATATCACATTTGTCGGACGACAAACTTTTCAAGTGTGCCGATTGGCTGCAGGATAGTAAAATTCTCGAGTATCCAGAAATGCCCTATTCAGCAGCCAATCAACGCGCTTGAAACATTTGTCGCGCGACGAATGCAATATTAGCTTAAGGAATCCAACGCGCGTGTGCGCGACAAGGCGATACTCGCATCATCGGTTATTCAACTGGTTATCGGCTCTGTTCAACTAGTTTTCATCCCGTCTCCAATTTTATCCCGCACCTGCTCGGATTATCTCGTTCGTAAAGACAAGGCGCGCATTCGTGCCGCGAAGTCGCGCGCGAACGAGTGAAGTTACCGCCATTGGCGACTCGTTCGCGCCAATTTAGCGGACGCGTCGCGGCGTCGATCGGACGGGTCGCGTAATCCGCTGGCTAAAATCGCAGTCGCCTCGCGTTATTCTTCCGCTCGCGGATCGCTCGCCCGCCGCTCCCGCGCAATGAAGTGGATACGCGTCGCGCGCCATTAACGCCGTGAGTGCCGCGCGTGCCGTTGCCACCGCGCTCCGGCGATCAGTGATACGGTCGCGTTCTAACCTCCCTCGCGAGCGGTGAGCGCCGGGGACGCGGACGCGAAGATCGCCCGACTTTCCGCGTCCGTTCCGGATCCATCGATGGTCGCGAGTGAACGTAGCGCGTGTGTCAGTGAATCTTGTGCCTGAGAAGACAACGGCTGCGGCTCGAGAGAGAGAGAGAGAGAAAGAGGAGGAGGAGGAGGCCAGGGATGGCGTCGGGCGGCAGCGGAGCGACGCGAAGGTAAGTGATTTATCATCTATTTCCTCGTCACTTGCATTGATTGTTTGCAGCCCTTGCGACGCTCGTGCGTCGCGGCATTTCGTGTTGTCGGTGCTGTTACTAGGCGGTACGCGACGACGCAGGGCGCCAGCGTAGGGCGCAAAATTAGGAGCGCGCGAGCGAGTCCCAGCATAGGGGACTGAGCTTGTTGCAGCGTCACCAAGTATTGTTCAGCGCAAACGCACGGAAGATAATTTCGATTACGCTAGGACGCTGAAAATGTTTAACAGAGGGTTCGCATTTAACATTCACGCGTAGAGGAAAGTCCCCCTATTATGAGATAGGCTTGTAACACGAGACGGCAGGTTTTCAACGTGAAAATTTTATCGCGGGTCTTTATTTGCAACGGTTACACGATGCAACAATGAATTTTCCACTAGACGGATTTCAATCCAAAGGCGATAAATTAACGACGAAATTATTATGCCTAAAATATGCCGAAAACCCTGCTATCTCGCACCAGGAGCTTATCCCAGAATAGGGGACTTTCCTCTATATTAAATTTCGTACGCGAATTTATCTGCTTTGATGAACGGTCGACAAACGCCTCGATGCGGCTGCAAATCTCTAATCGAGAATACTGTTTAATCGCCGGCTGCTCCCAATTAATTACTAATGCACACTAATTAATCCTCGACAATTGTAAAATGTTGCAAGTTGTATTTTCATTTGGTAAAATTTTCTATACACGTATATTTATATGCCTCTCTCAAGCTTTTGTTTCAAGTTACTCCCCGCTGACGAGGGGAATACAGGATATTCACTTATTTTACTTTTTCACTCAATAAAGCCGGACCGGCTTTGTATTTGTAATGTAATTAGAAGCGTGGTAGAATCGGCGTGCTCAATGAAAAGCGGATTGAGAGAACTGTTTCTTCTGACTTTTGCCGCTTTCCGTTCCCACCCCCTGCCGTCGCGCCACATTCCGGCCGTCCCTCTCCTCCTATCGCTTTTTCTCATCTACCATTGAATCGCGGTTCTTATCTTTGAGAAGTACGAAAAGCCCCGGCACTTCCTTGATACGCGAAACAAAGGCCGCTAGATTGAAATTCGTTTATTGCAGCCCGGCTGCTTCTATCGAGTTCGACGTTATTCTTTCTATTACAACGATAAGACCGGCGAAGTCCATTCACAACTTCCGCCCGCCGTTTCTTTCTTCCACTCGGAGCTTCCTCTTCCCGCGGAGCTACATCTTTTTTTTTGTTCTTAAGCTTTAGCTAATTAGAATTGATGCTATTAAATTATACCGCTGCTTATCAAAAAACGTCCCAACGTCCGTTCGCAAGTAGCGTTAAAACGCAGCCCGGTCTTTCCCGCGAGGGGCTGTTCGCGCGGGCAACCGTACGGCCATTTTGTCGAGCAATCTGAATCTTTTAAAGTGTAAAATGCGTGGACAATTCGGTATCTCCGGCGCGATGAATAATTTCGGAGTAACTTCGGAGCTCCGCGCAAAACTATTCAAAAAGGGTGGCGTAACAAGTGGCGCAATAATGGAGGACCTTTCGACTTTCCTTCCGCCGAGTCGAAGTGTTCTCGCGAGGAAAGATGAACGATCAGGCGAAATTCTTCGGGGTATGTCCGCGCGCGGAAAAAGGAGACGCGCGAGAAAAGAGAGAAAACAGCTGCGTCAGTCGAACGACACTGACGTTCCTCGCTGGCTGAAAATTCCTGGATGCCGCGTGGTTCGAGAAAACGAAATAGAGCGAGCGAGCGAGAAAGATAGAAAGAGGGAGAAGAGGATAAATAACGTCAAAGCCGGTCGCCGCGAAGATTCGAAACGCAGCGGACGATGACGTTTGTCTATGCAAATTGTCGCGGGATCCCGAGCCTCTTCTTCCGCCTCCGATTTTTCCGTCCATCGCACGGACGTTTCCCCCCCGCAAGACGAACGGCTGACGGTCCTCGCGCCTCGTCGTAGCGTCGTCGGAATATTTTACACTTGACGAAGGAGAAATTGATCGTCCGGCGACTCTCCGTTTCAGCCGTACACACGCCGTTAAATTTGACCCGCGACGTCGTCGTCGCTGTCACGGATTCGATCGTAAAGAGGTAGTCTCTCTCCACGCCGATGATTTACGACACTCGCCGTTTTGCCCCCCGGCAAAAATCCGCCGAGAGAAAACGCGCGCGAATTTTTATTCGGACGGGCGGCGCGGCTCGCGTTATCCGCGTAATTAGTGTCATACGCAAATGAGCGAACGGCGACAAAGGGCGGCAATGATCGTGCTGGATTATGCGCGTCTTTCGTCGCCGCGCGGGAATGATTAATTATCATTTCGCGTTCCCGCCGATCTTTACGTGGCGCGAATGTAAAACGTTGCAGTGCCTATATCGAATCTCGAATCGCCATTACGCAAATTGCAATCGACGACCGTTGCTACGTCTCCCCGCTGATAATGACCGGCATACTTGGCGTCCCCGTCGTTTTCGGCCGGCTGAAATTAATTTCGCAAACTCCCGTTCGGAGCCCTCGCCGTCCTCCTCGGTTCTCATCGCCGGGGCACCGAGTTGAACGCCGGTTAGCGCAACGAAAATTAATATTTGCCCGACCGTCGAAAAGTTTCAAGAAGACTTAACGGAAGTGTCAAGTGTGCTTATTAACTCGTTCGCGCGCGCGTGTGTGTGTGCGTACACGTACGCGCTTAAGAGGAAAATTGCGTATCGTCTTTGCGGACCGGAACGAAAGCGAAAGGGACGTCTCTCGCGTTTTTCTTGGGCGAGGAAGAATTTTCCCGGCCGATCCGCGGCCGATCCGCGCGGACGCACCGCCGTAAAGCGGGATGTCATCGCGAATCTAGAAACGCCGGTTGTTTCCCGCGGCCGCGCACACAGGGAGGGAAAGGCGCAGCCCGGATAACGCATCGCTGTAAACTTCGCACAGGAGCGGCTTTGTTTCGAGCCATTTCGCGGCGCAAAGCGTATCCGGATATATTCGATGGCGTGTTTTAACGTTGAATCGGATTCGACGTATCACCGCGAGATTACTTGTTGCCTTCGTTTTACGCCGGGCAACGCGCGGCTGCGGCTCGTTTGAGAATACATCGCTCGAATGGGGGCCGCGAATCGTTAATGTTGGAACTCTAATGAAGCGAAATGCAAGCCACTTCGTAATTTTTTGTATATTTTTTAAAAGTAATTATTACCGCCATGTGTTTTACACGCTCGCACTTTTAATATTATTTCAGGCAAAAACGCGAATTCTCCCGCATCTCATCTTGAATTCACGTTATAATCCCGCTTCGGTCTCTTATTTATCTTGAATCTTATTCATCCATATTTGATGCGCGCGATATTACCGAGAATCTCGAGTCCGGAAATCACCGCGGAATTCAATATGCGCTACCGAGACATGCGAGAGGAACGTCTTCCGAGGGCGCGGACGGGAATGCGCGGGCATTCTCTACGAAAACATTACGTCAAATTCGAATCAACTAGCTGTTGCTATCGAGCAATCGCCGTCCAAGACCTTTGTCCACGATCCAGGCAATGCGTCCAAGTTCTAGTCCCGAGAAACGTGTGGCCAATCAACCTGCAGCCTTTCCGTAAAAGATGCAAATTGATCGGCCACACGTTTCTCGGAACCAGAACGTGGACACGGATCTTGGACCGTGGACACAAGGCTTAAGAACCGGCGAGCTGTGGTTGCAAAAGCGTACGGGGGAGGGGGGGGGGCGAAAAAGGGCGGCGGTACAGTTGCCCTACCCGTTGCGGTGCCGCGCGGCGTCGACTTTTATGAAATACTGCCAGGCGAAAGTTCACCGTAGGACCACACCGAGGCCGCTGACACCTGCAATCTGCGTTCCCGGCCGCATTCGAGATGCATGCGCCAACACGCCCGTCGGCGGCATATCCGTATTTTACGATTACCCGCGCGCGGGGGGCTGTCCGCGGCCCCGCAAGACGGAGAGCGCCGTGACGCATCGCTTTTTCCGGTACGTGCCGTTGTCTTAGGTATGAATTGTGGTAACAAACGGGATCGGCGAACGGCCTACGAACCGGGATTCAGCGCACTGTAAACAACACGTATCGCGCGTGTCGAGAGAAGGCGAGGGGGAAACCGCTGAGGGCATTGTGGTGTGCAGATTTGCGGCATTACTGGGCATTACTAGGGCATTTTTTGGGCATTAGGTCCTGCTGGGGCATTACAAAGATAAAATAAGATAAAGTAACGCCCACTGGGCATTAGTGGGCATTGGTGTACAAGATTTTGGTCAGCGGTTTCCCCCTCGAGGAAAAGGAAAATTCGAGGCGCGAGAAGAATTTTCCAAAACTTGCTCCTTGTTATTAAATTGAACTTTCCTAAGCTCCAAGCTGCAGCATTTAATTTGAAGTAAACCTACATTTTTTTGTCAATTATTATTAATTGTAAGGAATAGCTTCATTTCTGTAATAAGCGGCGGAATATGCCAGTAATTTAAGCTTGATGTTTGACGGGGATCCACGGTTTTATTGTGCGTAATTACGGCACACGCGATGTTTCGAGAGATTTAATTATCTCGCAAGTTCCCTCCTCGTACCGTGTTTGCCGAGACAAATATCAACCGTCGCGCTTCCTTCGCAGCAATCCTGGCCCGATAGTAGAGCCAAGTTGGAAACGTCGATAAATCAGGTTAGTGCTAGCGGAGAGAGCATTATTTACGTTCGATCCGGCGGCGAGTTTAGAAGTTTTAATAGCTCAGTGACATTTGTTTCCGGACTGGGGCGAACGCGGCGTATAACGCATATTGGGAATCTCTGCGCTCCGCCGTCTTGCCACCTTATCCATAGAAAAGTTTCACAATCGAAGTTTTCTGAGTTGTTTATGACGTCAGTAGCTCGCTGCAATAGCCCATCCTCCGCGAGAGAGTTACGACATATACTTTTATATTATCACTACTTCACTATCCATCCACTTACAACATATGCGCCCGTTTCCATATTTCTCGCGAAATCAAGTTACACCGTGATGTAAACCCGTGTACGAGAGCACGCCAGCCTGTTGATTATTTTTACAAAACGCAAAGTACAGGATTCGTCGCACTTTTCCCGCGTTTTGATTTTTCTACAAATATTATAAAAAAGAATTTTAGTAATTTGAAAGCATTTCTACAACGGTGAAAGAGCAAAGATGGGGGGATAAACCGCTGACCAAAACCACGCACACCAATGCCTATTAATGCCCACTGGGCATTACTTTATCTTATTTTACCTTACTTTATCGTGTTTTATCTTGTTTCATCTTCTTAGGTTCTTTACAATGCCCCAGCAAGGCTGAATAACACCCACTAATGCCCGAAATCGGTTTACCCCTCGAGTGTGAAGACTTTCCATTTGATTAGAAACTGAACTTTCGGACCGATTGCCAGGACGGTAACAACATTATCGTAAGCGCTGAATTTGCGGCGCGCGATGGCCCTTCGAGACCCTCTTGCATTCGCGCAAAAATTATGAATATTAAACGTCAATATTTGACGATCCAGCCCATTTGGCAAAAATGTTCACGTACGCATACGGCTTAATAAGTTCGCTTATCGATTCTCATCAGGTATGTCCTGCTACCTGCCTGACTTACACGAAACTATTTTGTAGTACAAAAGCGCGGGTCGCATGCCCTTCGCGTTATTAATTATTCATCTCGCGCCACGAGAACGGCGACGTAATGAGCGCTCGTGCTTGCGTCTCTCTTCTCTCGCCTCCTCCCTCTTGCGCGCTCTCTCTCTCTCTCTCTTTCTCTTTCTCTCTCTCTCGGTCTTCCACTCACATGGCGCTTCTTCATCCATTCTTGCCTCGCGCGCGGCTTTTGCTCGAAAGTCAAGAAAGATTATTAATAGCCCGCTCCCGCGTGAATTATCGTGTGCTCCACGAGATATCGTCGCGAGCACGTGCGATATTCAGCGAGTTGACTCCGCGTTGCACTGCAGCATTAGCGCCTGGTGCAGCACGGGAAAATATCTGACCCAGTAGAAATTGGGTTGCTCCTCGAGATGCTTCGTTGCATTAATATGAGATCAGATGCCTCGCATTCAGTGGCCTGCCTTCCATGTTATCTCACGAGTTCATCGAACTCCCGCTATGCGCGCCACCCGAGAATTTAAACTTTATTTATTTTTTTAAAAAAATAAAAAGCAGAGAAAGAAGCTCGTGCTATAAGAGGGCAAGTAAATTTGAATAATCGCCAAGATTTTCTTTTTACGGTGACATATATTTTTAACTAGACAGACTTCAGATGAGTCAAGTTATTAAATATACAAAACGAGGTATCCATTTCAGGGAACGTATCGCCATTAATGATGCGTTCGTAAATACTCTTCAGCAATCCGTAGCATAATATATATTTTTTAAGTATTTAACCAACTCTCGTCTCTGTCCGTGATACATTTAAACATCGTTTGCGAGGATCTCGAACGGTTAACGGCGTGGTGCTCGAGAAGGCAGGAGTATGTCGGCACACGACGGCGTAGCTATAAGAAAGAGAGGAAGAGGAAGAAAATTCTCCCTTCGGAGAGCGGGAATATACCCCGTCTCTTTCTCCAATAAAGGCGATACAAACGAGCTCATTATGCGGAAAGGGGCGCGGTTTCAGAGTGGAGCGCCGGTGCAGCCACCACGAAAACGAACTCTCGGAGTCGGTTCCTCGACAGTCTGGTTCCTCGGCCGTTCCCGCGGCGATAAAGATAAAGGAACGACGAACCGGCCAGGCCGACGTAAACGCGCCGCGCTCCGCCGCGGCGCCATAACGCTCCCCTATCGCGCGTATAACGTTCGAACATTAATTTGCATTCGCGTGGCTTCCTGCCGGCTTCGTCTGCTTCGAGGCAAAATGGACGGAGCCAGATGGGCATGCGATAACCAGTCAAAAAGAATATTCGCTTTGTCGAGCGAGATATAAATTGTATTCCTTTTTTTCTCGCCGAGATAGGGAAATTAGGAGCCGCGCCAAGTTTTCCGATGCAAACCCGTTTTTTACGCCGCGCCCGGTATCTTCTTTTTCCTTTTCTCCATTTTAATAGCCACGAAGGAGCTCGGGTCATGAATTTTATTTAACGTAATACGATATTATTCCTGAACATTGCATATGTATCTCGGAGTACGTTCTGCGAGAGTTCGCTACTGGAGCTGGTACTAGGTTAATCCTTCATATTGTGCTTTCCAGTCTCCCCCCCGTTGATAATATAACTAGAATTCTTACGCAATCACATTACGTCTTTTAAGAAAAAAATTCTATTTATATGAGAAATTATCGGAATTAGAGTGACTCGGATATACTTGTAAAGTCTACCTTAAATGAATTTATCTCCGAAGTAAACTCTACAAATTACGGATACTTCCGTGTCTAATTTCTAAAAAGATCCTTTCTATTTTAAATTCTATTTCGATCCCTTTGTTGCAATATTTGTAAACTTTTCATTACATATCATTTTTCTAAAAGTAGATAGTCATCTTATTAGTCTTGTTACCAATAGCGTCGTACAAGGCGGTATCTCCTCCTCGTTTGTCGAAGTATATACAGGTCTTCCGCAGATTCTTCAAGTCACGAGTTTCTGACGTAGTTCCGCGATTGGCTAGTCTACTGAAGTGCCGCGCGACAAGAGAGTAGCCTCGCTCAAAAGACTCATTAACCCCACGGAGTCGTTAGCATATTCGTCCGTTGACCCGATCTTGATGAAGAGAAACCACTCGAATCTGTATGCGCACACATGTCCTCCTCTTCGCTCGGACGATTATTAGATCCAAAGAAGAACGTGTGCAAGTAGTTAGCTGTGTTGAAAGAATCTCGAATTTCAGAAATCGGAAATAATTGCAGATTCTCTTTTAACATTTGCGATAGATTATGCTGCATAAATCATTTTAAACAAACAACCGCGTGTAGGGCGAAAGAGTTACTCGTCCATTTCCGCGTTTGCGGTTGAGGATGTTGTATATAATATTGTGTATCGTGTATGTAAACCTTTCGTATAAAATATTACAAAACATCAAAATACACAAGTTGTATAAATAATATTGTTATCTTGTTGCAATTTTCACGTATGTTGAATGTTGCAATGGTTGTAATTATAAATGCAAGACATACATTGTTGATGGCGTCAAACAAAATCAATAATTACCATGACGTGTATAGGTTGTATAACTATTGCCTATTGTATGTTATTCTTATTTATAATAAATGCGAACAAATATAGTTAACTCATGCATTATGCATGATTAAAACAAATAAAAGAAGTACAAGTAGACAGACGTGAATATTTTATGGCAAACAGTATAAAAAATTACCGTTGAATAAAATTAAAAGCTGTATTAAATTTAAAGTGATAAAATTTATGTTATATTTTAAATTCATTAATAAAAGTCAATATACATTAATTCTAGCTATTAAGGTATAAATTTATGCCCTCCGCATATCAAGGGACAAATTGGAAATAAAAAAAAATCAATTTTTATTCCATTAAACGAAATATCTCGGAATAAATATTTTCCACTCGAGGCTTGAATATTTATTCGTCTCATACATTATTACATCGTCGGGAAACTTTGTTTTCCGAGCGATAGAGGAGGATTTCTGAAAGAGATAAATTTTTTGACGTTTGTTCTGACACAATCGGTTCTTCGTAATAAAGTAAAAAAATAAAAGATTTAAAATAGTCTGGAAATTTATCATATATCATCGAATAACCTTATAGAATTGCTAATACAAGACGTATAAATCGTACGCGTCATGATAATTGCATAATATTTATGGATGCAGCTTATCATTCGTATTGTTTAAATGAATGAATAATGGAATACCCCAAGTGGAATACCAGAATTAAATTGACATAGTTTTTAAAATGATGGATCGTTAAAATTGTCAATGTTGTCTTGCAGATTTTGTAAATTCGTGGTGTAACTTAATAGCAAGCCGCGCACGCGAATTTTGCAGTACAGGCATCCGTTGGTACCCACTTTCGAAATTCGATGTCGAGTACTATGTGAATGATTATTCGAAAACGATTTGCGGAATCTCATTAAAAGCCATTTGCATCAAACGTCAATTAACTCATGTTACGCGTTAGAATATTCAGTGCACTTTGTGTTCGATCGGCCTTTAATTAGCAACAGAAGTTAAGTCATCCAAATTGCAACAAAAGGTTAAATTATATTATTCATTGTTATTTAATTCCGAAGTAACATGAAAAGTGGCAAATATACGACAATAGTTCAGAAAATAGCGATTTTTAATTGTACGCGGTTAAATTTACAGAAATCCTCCTCGGAATTTACTTTTATTTCTGGCTTCAACGTATACTTTCACGCGATGCGATTCAACGTTTCCCCGATACGTTCGTATTTGAGGTAAACTTTGATCAGAAAGATGTTTAGTTGGATAGTTCCTACCCTCTGGAACGTATTAGACGTGCTCGCATTGAGAAGTATGCATACGCGTAGGTTTCTAGCCGTGTTAAAAGTCCGAGCACGTCGCACCACCGTCGATCTGCACCGAAATTTCAACTGAATTTGATTTTTTCGTTCTTTCACAATCCCTTTCACAAAGCGAGTCACCCGCTGCCGTCGATGATTCGTCGATATTCCTACAATGGAATATTCCCCATAGAATAATTGACTTTATTGGATTACCCCGGCTGCATCCTCCGATATGCGTATATAGCGCGCGATGAGCAAAATAAATGTTCGCAACCTGTATGAATTATTCCATCAGGATACCATCACCGAAACTCAAAAGTGAAAACACGTAGCTTTCACGGGAGATAATGAAGGAACAAATACCATTTTCCGTTCCGATACCTATTCTTACAGACGATAGATTATTTTT
>NW_011967165.1:612047-651412 GCF_000949405.1 Vollenhovia emeryi | reverse complement strand
ATAATAGATGTTTGTAATTGTACAATAGGCGGGGATATTTATTGCCATAATTGCGAGTGTGCAAAACGCGCGCACGAAAGGAGGAAAGAACGCGGGGGTCATTTCATCGCGCATGCGGATATTGGTCGCACTTTAATCGAGATAAATCCCGATATTTATAGCCGACGATCGGCCGGATATGTCGGGCATTGTACTTGTATAAATGCGGCAACGCGTCTGCAGCTGCAGCCCAGGTTCGGATATAACGCCTGAGCTTATTATATGCGATCGCAGTACAGCTCACGTCGGCGTGCATTTATGTTTTGCGTTTACGTGCCGTGGGTGGATACGAAGAAGCACAGTATGGCGAATGGCGCGCGACATAATATGCAAAAGCAATAATTTGTTGGAGTTGAGAGAAATTAAACCGGCGCGGCATTTGCAACAACTTATAAATACGTACATCGGGGCTCGCGCGCGTATTTGTGACACAATTTGAACGTATTAATTAGTCAGTGATTTAATTATGCAATTTATCGAATATCTATCAATGATGGATCAAATACATTGACGCGACTGTTTTATCTACCCCAAATAATTACACTTTCTCCAGCAGGGTTGAAAATGAGATTCTCCCGCTTTGAGATATATTGTGAGATTAGCGTATCTATATTAAAATTCAGAAATCGCGATATTAAAATGAACCGTTTCTTCCGAAATTTTGTGAAAAATTTAAAGTGGGGATTACAACGTCGTGCGTTGAATGGTTGCACAAGGAAGTGCGGAATCTCCCGAGTCGAGCGATTCAACATAAGGGTTCTCGATGACGACACAGTCTGGGATTAAGCCAAGCAATGCAGTACGTAGGAAGGAACGGAATCCCGGGCACAGGGATGGGATTAGTGGCAAGGTGTTTCAAGATCTCGTGCGCGGCGCGCAAGGGGCTTTTATGTAGGCCTCGCGATTATGGCTTTTACGAGACGATTACGTGCCTCGCGTCGCCCCGCTCGTAAATTTGATCGTAGTACCTAGAAGACGTAATTTCTGACCGGAGATATGTAAGGCGTGCAGTTTGTACCGCAATTATCTTTATACTACGATCTTGGCGTAGATGCGAGCGTTTCGTCGAAGGCAGATTGAGTGTCCCGTCACGCGATTGTACGCAAACAAACGGTGAAAGACGGGATCCTGCTTTCGCGCCATTGTGCGCGAAAACTTGCAGGTGAAAGCTCGCAGAGATATCGTACTTCTATCCCATTGTCTTGGTTCCAACGCCATTGTTGTTCTTTACAGTTGAAAATCTTAGGTGATTTTTACCGTAACGCAGGATGGACAGTGAAATATTATTTCTCCGGCAAAAGGTTGCATGAGAATTTGAAACTGAATAAAGTTTTCTGTAGCGCGTAATAAAATAGATAGGATTTCTATGTTATATATCTGAAATGCGTAAGTAAAATATAAAAATATATACATTACAGTCTTCGAAATGTATAAAATCCAAGAAAACTTTATTTCCAACGCGACTGATATAAATGTCTAAAAATACAGCTTTTCTTACGAAAAATAAATGTTATTTGCAAAGTGCGATTGTACACCTGACAATGTAACTTCGATTTAACGTGTCGGGCTTAACAGCACATCCTCATTTATTGTTGTTTTATATTAAATTTTCACGTTGGGGGCGTAAACGCGACTTTATTACATCCGCCGTGACCAAATGTCGCGCGCTGCCACGTTGAAGCCGGCCATATGATCTGCTGCGTGCAATTACTTTTTTACGAGGTCTTGTATGTGTAATGCGTGTGCCCTCCGCGCGTTTCCTCGGTTTCCTCGCGCTCGTTTTCAGTCGTAAAACTTTTTCGCCAAATGAACCTAGGTCAATGCGGTACCGTGACTTAACTTTTTGTATTTAAGTTTCACTGCTTGTCCACATATATTCGTTGTCACAACAATCGTAAAATCGCGCTCGTATAACAGAATCCCTCAAGAATTTCTACTCTTGAAACGCTCTACTTTGTCAAAAGTCGAACGTTATTTCTGATCGCTAAATGTTTTTCTTCATCGTGATGTAACCCCGATGCATGGAGTTTCTGGGTCCCAGTTGTTTTATTCGTTTTCTCATTCGTCTACCTTCTCGTTCGCCGACACCGAGTTATTATCAAAAATTGTTTTCAATTTAGTGCCCGCATGACACAGACTGGCGAGTACAAAAATTAATTTTTTTCACCAGAGCGATTTTAACATTTGCGCATTTAGCACAGTTTTTATCTTTTCAGCAAATTGATTTTAACAGTTAACAGTGATCCGGTTAAATCGGGGTAAACCACTGAGGGCATTGTGATGTGCAGATTTGCGGCATTACTGGGCATTACTAGGCATTTTTGGGGCATTAGGGTATTAGGCCTGGCTGGACCAGTACAAAGAAATAAGACAAAATAAGATAAAAAGATTAAGTAATGCCCACCGGGCATTAGTAAGCATTGGTGTACATGATTTACCCCTCGGTTTTAACTTATGACACAGACGTCTGCATTTATGTTGTATTACAGGAAATACAGGCATCAAAGATATTTGATATTAACGAAATAAAAATTAAAAGGAATCGCGTTTAACTATAAATTTAGATGCAATTTTAACTCACACGTTAAATTAATTTTAAATAAAATAAAATAATGTTAAATAAAACATTTAATTTCGAATTCATAAATATATAAACATTTTAACTACACTCTCTTTTACGCATTTGCGAAGACTGCGATACCTGTGCGCGCACAGTTACAAATGCCGTGTTTGCGCGGTGGATTTTGTTTTTTATGGCGAGCAATTTAGGAACCGCGACGTTCCATCCGTGCGCGTACCTCTCGTATGACAGAATCGCATCCGATTATCTATGGTTTTCGGTACTGATCCCATACGTCAGATGAAGCGCGCACCCACGAAGAGAGGAATGGAGGAAGAAGATCATCTCGCTTTATGGGTTCCGTACGTGTCCACCACGGGGGCGGGAAACGATGCTGTATGGTGTGCGTCCTGTATTGTCCTCGCTTATTTATCGTTGCGAATGCGATACAATTCCGAGGGTCTCCGATACTACGGGTACGAGTACGAGATACGTGGAATCTCCCAATGATTCAGATCCCCCCTGTGTCCTTTCCACTAGCTAGCCAGATAGCGCGTTACATCGATATGAAATCCTGCATGATCCTCGAATCGCTGCTGTAAACGCCAAGAAAGAGAGAGGAGAAGAGAGGAGAGTTATAGCCTTGCCCGATATTCTGCAAATTTATCTGCAGAACATATTTCAGACGGTCACTGCGCTCGAACGTCTGCAAGCATGTTTATTTTACATAATAATTTGTATCTCTCGTCACACTTCGAGATAAATTATTTGTATATTTATTTGAATTTATATTAAACTAAAATTTTTTACACGCTGTAATTAACATGAGTTTTATTTCTGTGTTGCAGGTATGTACGTAGAAGTTTACAGACCAGAGGTCCCGATTTATAAATCGACGACTCTCAAGTACGTATCGCAATTTCGCAAAACCGCCAGAGATTAAAACTAGGAATAACACGTATAAAATATTAAAGACGTTAATAGAACAAAATCGCGATAAGTGCGTTCACTTAAATTTGAACATTCGTTCGTAGAATCGTTTCATTTAAATAACACGGCATGTGCTATTTAAAAAAAAATAGTACATATCGAGGAAATAACTTGATATTTTGGAACAATCGCAAACTTTCCTTGCTTACGTATCAGTACGAAAAGAAATGTGAAAAGTTACCGATGCACTTGCCAGATAAATACTTGGCGAATAGGTCAACCTGTGGCACGAAGTAGTTCGTGACTCGAAGACGTAATTCTTTTCTAATACTCTCCGATCGGACGATCGGAGATCGCGAAATGTAGGTCGTCGTACGTCTAAAGCCCGTTGCGCAGATGACATGACTTTTAATGGACGGCCGGCTAAAAAGGGCACCAAAAAAGATACGAAAGGCGCGCACAGATGGAACTTTTATCGTTCGGTAGCAGAGATGATCCGGCTGCTCGATCCGCCATCCTCTCTATTCTTTTCTCGTCGTACTCGTGGCTGTGTCGGTCGCTGCCGCCGCCATCGTCGTCGTCGTTGCCGTTGTCGTCGTCGTTGTCGTTGTCGTCGTCGTCGTCGTAGACGATACCCGTTGACGACGAGTCTTGTAATCAAAAAGTCATTATCCACGGTTGCCTCCGACTCCTACAACTTTCCCGTTACCGGGTCCGACCACAATTCCTCGGAGTTCCTGGCATCGGGGACGATGCGAAATGAGAGACAATGATACTACTTCGTATTAATTTCCCTCTTCGTACGACGGGGTTCCCTCTTGTCCCGTTCGCCCAACGGAACATCCACTGCGGCACGCCCGCTCCCCTCGCTGTCGTCGAGCATTCGCGAGGCTCCCATTGTTGGCGCGCTTGTTTTCATCTTCCGTTTCTCCCGCCCAATCTTGTACCGTCTACTGGTACACACCTTCGGCGCGGCACCGGAACGACATAGGATCCAGTACCTCGGAGCGGTTTAATGTGGCACGCGGGATACTTTGATAGATACATCGCGGCGGGCGTAACCGCGGATCTGAGGAAGGAGTAGAACGGGTTACGATGTGGGGCAAGAAGGCGAAATTATTACTCGCGGTGTAATCACGTCACACCTGCTTTAAGCTTCAAACAGGATGTGGTTGGGAAATAATGGTAATTTCAGACGATAACGATCGAAAATCGAGCGAGAGCCGAGCGCACTCGACCTATTATTGTCGCGATACGTCTGCGCGCGGTATTATTTTTACAACGTGTTAAATTGTCTCCTGTGCCCGCGAATGTCGCGTAAATCGATATTTCGAATGAACGAGATTTCGGGCTGCTAATAAAAGAGCGACTACATCGCACCTCTGCAGAATTCTGTTTGGCGACACATTATTTAAATCAGCGCTATGCTTGTTTGCTGTCTCTGTGTACATGTAAATACATTCCCCTGCACTTGCGAGCCAACCCCCCGTGTGCCGCGGCCACCCGGCGAGAACCCCTCTTCAATCATTGAAAAGAGACAACATACACTGGCGTTGATCATACCGTGACAATCCCAATGATGGCGGATCACGTGGCTGCAATCATCCCGTAAACTAGATTTTCGCGTTTACCTCCGCCTCTCTGAAAATTCGGAAAACGCCAGCGTGATATGCTATTTCGTTCATCTAATTCGTTGTCAACGATTATTAAGCGCTCCGTTTTGAGAGTATATTTCAACAATCTGACTCGCAAGATGCACCCTGTTAGGAGCATATTTTTTAAGATGACTTTCGAAGGCTCGCGATACCTTGCACGTATTGCGCTCGGTTACAGGAGTGAGTGCTACCGCGTGAAAGGACTCCCCTACTTGCGTTTTATCTTAATGCCCGTCTAAAGTAAACTCCCGGGCTATCTTTGATATTGGTAATTCGTGCTGACTGCCAGGTATCTGCGAGATATGTTTATGCCAAACGGTTTCGCGGAATGACTCACTCGGTTGTTCCAATCTAAAGATGTAGGAGGGAGACGGCCAAGAAGGCAGCAAAGCCGGTTGAATTACGGTGGGATACAAGGGGGAGAACGATATTAAGATAGGTATTGAGATATTCAACTCCATTAGCGTTGTACGGCAAGAACCTCTGGGAATCGTTAAAGATTCGGCTATGCCGAGAGATACGAGCCAGTAGCGAGCATCAATATGTAAGCAACGGTACCGAAACGCGCGACGTATAGTGCAAACGAATAATGTAAACGACGGGTCACTAACGTCGGGTAATTTTTATTTTCGCTCGTAAAGCAGCCCGGTTAACTTCCATTTTGGAAAAGGAAAATGTCAGGCAGCATTCGATACGATAATTTTCGAATGGAAATATCTTGTTGAGAAAGACGGAGAATCACTCCGATAACGATCGCTTTTCTTTACTTGCCAATAGCATCAACGTGCACTCGGAACACTAGAAAACGCCGAGCTTATCGTGAATGCAGTCGCTTTTGTATGCGCGGGCATGCACAGGTGTAAACCGGTGGCTCGGTGTTTACAACCGCGATATTCCTTTTATCGAGTCACCTCTAGATGCGCGTCCCAGAACGCTGCAGCTTCTACGATTTTCAAAGTGCTTCGTTATTCGTGCATCGATACTTTTTCTCTCGGAAAACGAATTCAGCGATATCCCCGAGCGGGGAAAATTCTCGCGATACTTTGATGTTATCGCGCCTCGCAAGACTATTACGCGTTATGTCACACGCAGTATTGCAAACTACTAGTTTTGCGACTATTACCCGCTCGGAGTTTCATAAATCGGGAACCGATTCCTGCCGATCGACAGCGATTGTCCGTGGCCAGCCCAACAATACGTAACTCGGGTACGGAAATTAAATTACCATTTACTTTCTGATTAGGAAGTTCGCGCTGCTGGGTGGTTTATGCGCTCGCTTGACACAATATTCGCGCGGTGCATTATCCTCCTCGTTATAATTTACAATTCACAAACATTTTTATTAATTGCTTTAATACGGTTAAAATTTGCAAGTATTATTGAAATTTTGCATAATGTGTGTGTGCGTTGCCCAGTGTTCGTATCATTACGAATTACATATGTAATTCCGACAATATTACTACCATTAACCTCCGCAGCGATATAAAATTAATATGAATTATGAAAGATTTGTAGAGCATAGATTGGCTCATAACTGTTGTTCACGTTATTTTCTTGTACTCGGTAAAAATGTTATTTCGCGTCGCAATTGTCAGTAGTTAAATGAATCCGACGGCGACCCTTACGTCGCGCCGAACGTAAAGAATTGAGAACCGTTCTTCCTTCGACCCGGCAAGCTCACGACGAAATTGCGAGACGATCTGGTCGTGATTGCGGCCGGAATTACGCGTCATAATGCATAATAGTGGCATTCACGGTTAGCACGCGAGAAAGAAAGGGAAGGCGGGGAAACGGCAAGGGAATGAAATCGGATCTCCGTGGGGCTTGGCGATAAATTGGTACCACATTGCCGTATCAGTATTTATATGCAGGCCTACCGTCCCACGATAACATTGTCGTTTGTTCTGCGGCCAGCAACGTTACTCCGCAGCGTCGACAATGGGCATTTTAACGTATCGCTTTCGCGATATCTGCGGAGGAGGCCGCCTCTAACGGCAGCGTCTTTCGTAAATTAATGAACGATATCTTTGAATCCGTCGTCCCACTACATCCCGCTTTATCTCTCCTCGCTTCTTTCCCATTAAATTATTCGTCAAGACCTTGCCACTTGACCTCAATGACTTATACATTCCGTTCGAACGGGCGTAATAGTGATTCTCCAATTAAACGTTTCTCCTCCGCGGAGAATTCTTAGAGAAGCTCGTTGAACGGGAACATCGAAATGGGGAAACTCTCGGATATGTCTTTGATAATCGCGTTGAACAAATAGAATTGGTAGTATATTCTCTAAATGATATATATATATTGTGCGGGAGGAAATTATTCTATAAGTTTCAATCTTGCGCCTCCGCAAATACACCCCGAGCAAGCTCGCGCCAGCAGGGATCTGCGAGGATACGTCACGTCGTTGACATTTGAAGTATATCCATCTCCGAAAGCAAGCAGTGTTTGTCGGAAGCTTTCTTTCGCAAACGTGACTGGGTTATGATCGAAAGGAGAGAGAGAGCGAACTTGCCGTTTCAAAATGCTCTCCGACAGCCACGATGGCTGGGGCTATCCCCATAAAGGGTGGAGTCAATCGAGTTTGTTATTCCAGTAACCCTGACAATAGCTTACGCTCCCTTTTCAAAGCGCGCGAAAGTGCAAAAACACTCCAAGCCACGTATGCGCTGGTAATATTCTTTTATTTTAAATCAATTTTCGCGTTTCAACGCGCCTTTTCACGATTATATCCCTCCAAATCTCCGTCTCCGTGAGCTCCACGGTTTCCGATTGTACCAAAAGTAATTTTACAATTATAGGTTCTATCGTTTTATCTTTTGTCTATAGACAAACAAAGTTTCGCGTTATTTTCGCATTTTTCCCGGATATAAAAACGCCTCAAGGATGGAACGGTTCAGTTTTGCAACGTGCAGATATTTACAAATTGCCATTATTTAATATCATTTTAAGAGTTGCCGCTCCCTCTCGCTTGTTATATAAATACGCGAAGCATTTAGCTAACAAGCCGAAAAGCACACGTATTTCGAATCGTACTTGGAAATCTCGACGAACTTGACAAATTAGCGCGATGCGTTGCGAATGATATCGTGACGCGTTGGAGATTACATTCGCGGTGACGTCGCCTTTCTATCGCTCGTTACAAAGGTGAACGTTGCGAAGGAAAGCCTCATTAGCATATCGTGGACGAAACAAACTCGCTCGCTTCTAATCGTTGAGTAGCTCGTACTTTCGACTCCCGGCTGACGTTGATAAACGTTAATGAGGGCCGCACGTAAATTTCCTTAACTCCCAATGAAAAGTTTAAATGATAAAAAAGTGGCAAGTAATTAAACGCGGTGATTGGCACTCCAGACTGGGTAAACGAAGATTCTTTTAATTAAGGTCCCATCGCGTATCTGCGCTCTCTTCGGTCGTGTCAACCGCTGCCTACTTATCTTTTACGGTGCTTTCAGCTGTAGGTTACAGTATATTTCGTAGACGAGGTAGCGGTTTGTCAAGAGAAATTGCGCGGTGAAATATTAAACAAGCCACAATACAACTGTAAATATATCTCAAACAATAATGTGCAGCTCATAAATTGGAACTTTGGTGCCTTCTGCAATATCGAGACATTTGACATTTCGCTCTTATTATCCACGTATAACGACGTGTGCGGTTTTTGACCCAACACATTGATGATTTCTCAACGCGTGCTCCGCGGGAAGAAACTTCTTGTAAAAAAGTTGTAAAACGTCGATAACGTGTCTTCATTTCTTGAGCGACGACGGTTTTGCTGCTTCATTGACCCGTGCATTTTTTTGCTGCAACTTTGCTACAATGTGAGTTATGAAATTATCTTCGTGGCAATATATTCCCCCGACGTAGCGTCAGCGTTTACGAAAATATTCGTTCACCGTTACAGCTGCGATCCGCCGCTAACATACGAGGCGCGTAAAACGGCGCGACCCCCGCGTGAGAAAGCGGGTAGAAGTGCGCGGGTGAAATCGATCGTAGAGGCGGATTAAGCTCAGCGTGGCATCGTAAAAATGTGCTTCTCCACTTTATACATACTTTAGTCTCGCACGCGGCATCTCCCACGCACTTACTGTCCTTACGCCGCTTTCGGTAATGCAACCATAAATAACAAAACAGGCTCCGCCAGCCCCCTCGGAGCTCGTTTCGGGACGTTATCGCGTATTCCCCTTCGAACCACCCCGGAGCATCTCAGCAAGGGGTAATCTTCCTCGCAAATGCTTTTCCCCGCGATATGTATGAGAAGCAATCAAACGATCCGTCAGCGGCCGCCAAGACGGATGCGTCGATTTTTCCCTATACGCGTACGCGCCACGACGACATGTAGTATTTTAAATCGATTTCGCGCTTACGCCTCTCGTCGCGCAGCCCCCCCGTTGTTTTTATTCCGAACGTCTCGTAATGGCATTTTTATTTTCCCGGATTTGTGTGAACGCGATGCACTTGGTTGTCGCTCCGTTGAATATACGGAGACCGAAATTTGATTCCGCTCAACTGGGAATATAATTGAATAACTTACCGAGACGCGTTACGGCAATTTAGAAATGAGCTTCAACTAGCTTAATGATGTGATACATATTTGATATTTTTCTGTTCACCCCGAGGTGCTGCAGCAATTCACTCCGAGGTATTATTGCGGCAACATTTATAATTCGCAGGCTTCCGCGTCAATTTTAAATCACCGACTTGAATCATTCTCACGATGTCGATAGCGAATCCACGGGCAGGACCACCCGTGCACGTTCGACAGAAATATCGTTACCTCCGAGAATTTCCAAGTATAGGAACCGTCGGCTTCAGAAATATCGGGTTATGTGCATTGCGAGTTGCGACTATTTTCGGAGCTAAAGACACACGCGCGAACGACGACACCAACGGTGAAAATCGGCCACCCAACTGGCTGGTCTTAATGGTCTCAACGAGTGAACGAAAGCGGGAAAATAAAAACGCGAGAGCGACAATCCTTTGAGCCCTCGTCGATCTTTCAACCGCGTGAAAGACTCCGGTGCCATAAAACACATCCGGGTCCGAAAAAGAATGTCGAAAAGGCGGACAAACGCATTTTAATCTGTTGCCTCGGGTAAAATAGACACGTATCTATTGAAAAATTTACTTATTATATGAAAAAGCGTGTAAAGTTATATGCATAAGGAATATAATTTCCACCGCTAAAGCTTTAGCGTCGTGGCGCGAAGATACCACTGAATACTCGGATCTCTTTAAACAAACTGGATTTTTAAGTTTATCCTCTTTGACACATTAGCGGCATATTAAAGCATTTCTGTTTTGTGCTCGTGCAATGTAAAATAGATGGTGTAAAATGCAATTTATCTTTCTGCAACGAAGGGCGCTTAGAATCGCGGAGAATGTTCTTAACGACGTTTCGTAATTAGTCACAGCTCGTTGTGGAACAAAGTATTTCGCGAGCTTAGTAAACGCTCGTATTGTTGAGGGCACTTTGTGAGTGCGGTTGCTTACAGGCGGGCATGTTCACGGCTACACGTAGGAACAGCGGTACGTGTTGCGTACAAGCGCAACCATTGCGGCGTCAGCAACGCCTAATTTAATCGCTAGGTAATTGCATAATATCCAATTTGTAATGTAGGCTGCGTGACGGTACGTTCCATACCAAGCCGCATCGGTGCGCGTCTAAGCATTTGCAAGTTGTGCAAGCTGCAATAATTAAGCTCGCGTATCGCATAATGTTCCAAAGGTTCGAATTACAGCAAATTTTGATATTAAATTTCATTCGCATTGTGTGAACTGATAGAGAGAACCAAAGACGAGCTGACGCTATATCGATTATCGCGGATGAGCTCGCGGAGGGTATCGCAATGTTTCATGGTATTTTCTCCAACTTTTCTTTGGCGAGTTTTAATCAAGTATCGTTAAGTGGGTATAGCGGTAGAAATGATTTGTTTTTATACCTTAATAAGCCATTTTCATATAACAAATCTTATTCACAGCCAATGTATTTTCGCATTTGTTTTCAAATAAATTGATAGCTAATAAAAGCGTCCCTGTTGAAGTAAAGTTGACAGAAATGTCTTCGCTGGCTAACGAACGGTAACATTTATATTCTCGATAAAGAACAAAATTAACGCCATCAACCCGATTACGTCGTTCTCCATTTCTCTTAATGTTCGAGCAGTCTTAAATCTGTAATCTGCGTTATTTCCGTCAAGAGGAAGGCGCGTTTTCTTTCAAGACATTTTTCACAATAGAAAGCAACGTATACATTACGATAGTAGCAGCAAAGAAATCAGCAAGTGCGATCTGTGTAAAATACTTTCCGATTTAAACCGAAATTAATTTTATTGTTAAATTAATTACAAGCGACGCAACCTTGAAATGAAGTCTTTTACTAAAATCAATCGCGCGATATTTTTAATATCAATCTTCTAACAATAAGTCTATTAATGCTACATGTGTACATTAAATATTACTTTGTTCAAAGTCAGGAAGGAGATAATGAAATATAAATCGAACTCTGCTTCAAATATACGGTATGGTTACGCGACAACATACGTGCCTGACCTAATTAACGAAATTGCCATTGTAATTAAGCGGGCAAAACATTCTGCAGGTTAATGCAAGACGACGCATGGCGGAGAGATGACCGTAACGAGTTTTGCATTGGGGTGGGATATAATTAGGACGGAAAATACAGTAGAATGGTGCCGACAGAGTCACGCTGCTCGTGCCATTTTTACGAGCCTTCAGAAGCACGTTCCGAGCACAGAAATGGGAAAAGGAAAGCGCTGAATCTCGGTGATTTTGTGTCGCCAAGTTTAAAGGGTAATACAGATGATACGCCGCGATAGTGGAAAATTCATTTCTATTTTTGTTGACATTATCGCGAGTAAAGCTGTTTCTACGTTGTTAATAACAAACATCAGCGAGTCCATGCGTTATCTTTATTAATTATGAGTTTACTTTTATGATTGCTGTGATAATAAACGTATCTCTGGCCAACAATTATTTACATACAGATTTATTTCGAGAGAGCGTAATAGAATTTAATTACATATGCTAACTGTGAATAATCTCGCTACTTCACAGTTATCCAAGAGCATACGGTGTGTCGCATTTTTCCTAGTATTTAACGAAAATAACATTTTAATTTAGCCTTTTTTTTTAATTTCCATGTAATATGATGCCATATTTAGAAATATTCAAGTGTATACCTTACGCCTGTCCGATCAACATATTTAATGAAAATATAAAAGCTAAATTAAAGGAATAATACATGCAATACAATAATACATCTGTACAAGAATGGCAGCTTACGGAAGGCAGATTAAATGTGAATTTCAGTATTTTGCAGCATTCGTGTATACGCTAGGCTGATATACACATAGATGTAACATTGTATTAATTCGTTTATATAAGTGTTGAACATTTCACGTATTTACAGTTTGCAAATGTGACATTGTGCGGCTCGCTATTGAATAGCGTTCGCGATTTTACGCCATCGTGAGTTTCTATCGCGGCCAATTCATCGCGTTGCATGCACTTTATTCGAATGCACTTCCCTAGCATCCGCATTTATGCGGACAGGCTGATAGTTCAACGAGCGTGCATTCATATCTCATTTCCAAATTTTAAAGCTCTCTAATATCCCCGTGTGACTCTGTTTGGCCAAAATTCTATTTACGAATCAATAAGACGATTGTCAATCACTGGTTTAGCTTTTAGTAGACATTTTCTCTCCTCCCCCGCGTTATGCAAATTACAGAAGAAATATAAACGTATTTTTAGCAATCTCACGATTGCTCCGCGATCACTCTTTTACTCCTCGAGTCGTCGTTTGATCACGAGTGTCTTCGAAGCGCATGTGCCTCGAAGAACGCGAGATGAATCGGGCTGTCGCGCGGCTTGTTTACGTACGTATCTAACACAAGTGGAATATTTGTCGATGGCCGCGAGCCTGAAAAACGTAGACGACTACTCTTCGCTCGATCGCTCGTAATATGGTCACGCGGAGGCGGATAAAGCGGACATGTGCTTCCACACGGTGGAAAAGGGAGCGTGGACCTTCGCATCGCCGGAAGGTCTGTTTGCTTAGGAGGCGCCCGAAAAACCGGGCGTTAAAAGCCGCGCGACTCTCTCCGAAACACTCACAGCCGTTGTCGACGACGATGATGTAACTGGTACAGATCCCCAGGTCCTGGGAAACGTACGGATAATGCGCCGTCGTTCTCGCGTGGGTCAATATTTTCATTATTTTCCGTCGACAACGAGGTGGCGGACGACGAAAACGCGGCGGGAAACGCCGTGGAAAACGCACGCGAGGCGCGAGGCGAATTTTTTTTCCGCACGAGTCGTTTTCGAGGCGCATCCCCACGGGAATCCGACTTTTTTTCGCTTTCTTTTTTTTTTCGAGACCCTCGCGCACACTCTATTTCTCCGACAGAGCTCCGTCAGAACGGAAAAAAGGCCTCTCCCGCGTTAAATAGAGAAAAACACGAGGTGCTGAATATTTTTCGAGCCATTGTTTCGGTACGGAGACACAATTCCGGCCGAGTGCCACATTTCGCTACGGAAGGACCACGAACAAGGTGAGAGAAATGTTGACGGATCTTGAAGCGAAGGCACATGTCCGTTCGCATGAATTAAATGTCAACGTTTGCCGCTACTTGCTGCCTTTGCAAGTCTCGATGTAAACGGAATACAAGAAATACTCCATTTATACATGTACTTTGTGCCATCCGGAAAACATCCCGTTCCGGTGTGAATATAAAATTATATTATCGACACTACAAAGATATTAGAGGCGCGAGTGATTGCCGTTACAAATAATGTAACGCTGAAATATTTCGATGTTCCAACGTTCGATTTATCTATTCGATAAATTTCTTTCCATTAACATGGATAATTGCCTATGTGTTCCAATTCATGGAACTGATAAATCAACCGGTTGAAGGAATTATCTTCTTAAGATCTTTCCCCACTGGTCCCCTCTTGCGTCCTCTTCCGGTCCTTCGTCACTCGTTGCGAGCTTCCAGATGTGCACTCGAGAGGTTTTATGACTTGCTCGTATTAGCAAAGCGATGTTCCACCTAAACATTTTGGGTTTCCGAGTAACGTTTGACAAATGGCTTATCTCAACATTTGCTGTATTAACGTGCAAAGTCTGATAACATTAATATCTAATTAATTTCATCCATCATTGCAAAATTACTGAGAGAGAGAGGGAGATTTATGAAATAACGTGTTCCTTCTAAGTGAAATATTGAAATATAATATATACATGTGATAACAAAATTAAAGTCTCAACATCTCAAGTAGCACGCTAAAGTTAGCCATCTAATTATTTTTTCATCCAATTAAGGAAAGTTAAACTCAACACGCATATCAGTCCTAAGTTCTATGGTAGGAAATTATAGGTATTTATGAGACGTATGAATACTTATTAACTATTTAAGACATTAGTTGCGAAGCTTCTAGCGAAGAGATGGAGATATCGCGTTTCTCCGCTGTCCCACAAAGATAATCTTGACAGTTCGCTTCGCTTCCCGGCGTCGCACCGTGTGACGGCAACGGGGGAAAAATTGCTCCGGTATAAATAACAGGCGATGTCCCGTGTCACGGTTTCGTGGCGAATGAAAGACATTCGTTCGTTTCGACAGGTGCGTGCCGTGCACTTCCGTGGTTCCCAAGAGCCCAGACACGTACGTCCATTAAACGCTTCCTGAAATATCAACATCGACACGTCCCGGTCTTCTCGTGCCTATAAACGTTGGATGAGAAAAGGAGGATTTCCTTCTCTCTGTTCTTACTTTTCTGGGTTACGTGTGCCCGTTCACCTGTCCTCCCCCCCCCCCGTTTCCGTTTTCAAACTAATGAATATTAGAAATCGAAGTACACACGTGCTCGAATTTCCAAAGTCGGACAAAGGATTTTTCCGTCTCGTTATTGTTTTTCACGACTAACAATATAATTATTATTTGAAAACTGTTGATCTCTTCAAATTGAAACTTCAGAAGATTACTTGACCATGTCTGGCAAATTTTTATGTTTAAACTCACAACGTTTCGACCGTGGTTTGTGGTCCTTCTCAAGTGATCTAACAAAGAAATTGCAAGCAGTTTGGTAAAGAGTTGATACATAAGTGAGTTACAAAATTAATGAGTTACATAAAATACAGTCAGAAGTATAAAGATTCAGAAGTAAAGTAAGATTGACGATATTAATGTAGGAAAGATTGACAAAAGTGGGAGACAAATGTCGTGGTTAATATAGGAATATATTACAAAGGTAGATGTCATGAACCTAGTTGTGTCAAAGTCGTGATTCAACTCGGGTATTAATACGCATAACGTTATTGGAGGTTAACGCAAAGTGTCGTGTTGCACGCGGAAGGAACTAAGAGCGAGCGAGATCTATTTAATGTAAAGAGAGAGAGAGAGGAGCTTACAATTGTGCCAATAATTCCGTACGGTAAATCAAAAGAACAGATCTTAATTTCACGGACGGCAAAACGTGACTAACATTAAGTGTTTCTAGAGTTGGTTGGAAAGGAAAGGCATTGGAAACATGAGAATTTTCAAATGGAGTTATGATTGCTGATCTCGGAGAAAATTTCGCCTGGCATTGCAACCGTACGTGAGCACCGTGAAACGGCAACGCGTTATCGTCCCATCGTCGTGTGATACGAGTCACCATTCGCGATGGCATTAAGCGCGATTCCAGCTGCGACTCGCGCGCTCGCTATCGCCGACTGCTAATATCAATTGGCATTCATAATCATTAGGCGATTAATATTATATTAACATTAGTGCGCGCGCGCACGTTGTGTGCACGCTTGCGCCAGGAAGCTGGCAGGAGAGCGACCAGATAATCCGCAATCTACGGCTTATAGCAATTGAGTGTGGTAATAGCGTTGTTATGCATTTGATATAAAGCCTCGTTTCGCGTCGGGGGTCCGCGTACGTTATGTCGTACCTGTTCCATCCACCTTGTACATTATCCAGCTTTGTACATTATGTACGGCGTATGTGTACGCTATGCAAGCGAACGCCTGCACACACCTACGTGACGATCTATAGGAATGTGTAATCCAATATCGCGCCGGCATAGCACGCTGTGCGCTGGGTGGTCGGATCTGTATCGAGCGGGCGCGCAACTTGCCGCGGTTAAAAATTGCGCGCCTTCAAGACGGCTCGTAGAAATGTAAATGAGCGGGATCGCGTGCGAAACTCGCCGGATTGACTCGTCAGCGCTATCGCCTTGTCAAGAGCTGCACGGTTCACAATCAGTCGCGCATCGGCGATGCACTATAAGTAATTAAAGCGCGTAATGAGAGATACATTAACCGATTGCGAGGGAACGTCCTATCCCTTTATCGCATAGTTGTCAAAGCTCTTACATATGTATTAAAAAATAAAAACAATCGCGGGGGAGAGCTGTTTAGCTTGGTGTGTGATTATGGAGCGCGTAACACGTCGCATTGTTTCCAGAACAGATCTCGGCGAGCATGTAGGTAAACTAGTTGGCAACGTACACGCGGCACATGCACGTACCTCCACCATCATTGCTGTTTACATACGTGTATCCCGAAGTGAAATTCTCGATGCTTCGTTACCGGGTCGCTTCTCAGACAGTCGTATCTAGATTCGCTCCCATCTTGTTACCCGAGTATAATAAACATAGAAATATATAGTTGCGCCGGCCTTATCTTCGTGGATTAACTGGAAACTGTGGCTGGGCACGTAAAATTCTACGACACGGGTTAGCGTGTGTTCCCGTACTGACCACCCATCGTGAGAATATCTTATTAAAGCAAAGTAATGGACAACACGTCTCTTTCCCTCTTTTTGTCCCACTTCCCTCCCCCTTCTGCCCCCCTTTCGCTCGTTGTATATAGTGAGAGAATCATTTGTGAGCACCTCGTATTCGTTGTTGCCCATTGTACGAAAATGACGTGACAAAATTTTTTGGTTCTTCGCATCTTAACCCACGTAAAGACGCGAAAAAAAAACACTCGTGCAAATGGTCGAAGCTTAATTCCTAGTGCAAGGAAGGTTCCTATGAAATATTACTACATATTGATGTAAACGTAGAGCACATCTACTTTTTATGTCAATTGCACATCCTGTTAATTGTGAAGACAATATATTCTTAATAGTATTAACGCCTATCTAGATAAATCTAAAATTTAGATAAATTACATACACAATTACATTAACATCGATAGTTAACGAAAATTAAAGCTGCAATATATACGTATATAACCGATATAATTGAAACTATTCTTGTGGGGCGACCGCAATTCACTCTTAAATCCGGTTGCCTCTATTTGCTTGTTATGTTCATCAAAATGTTAATCGAGATCTTCGTAGTTCTCCTCGTCTATACTCCCGCGAGTTGATAATCATGCGACGAACTCCGAAGTAATCACGAAACCGTGTTAATTCGTAGACTGCACCGAAAAGATTAGCGAACTCGCCAACGGTTCTAGAAACCGAGAAAATGCGAAAAGTTTTTGATGGATCCACTTCCCCTTTCCATTCCCGATATTAATTAAAATCGGGCGACTTTTATTTTCTGATACTCGTCTATGTTTATTTGCATTATACTTTAGCAGATATGGATTCATTTGAACGTTTTAACATGCAAAGCGAATGAAAAATATAACATTTCGGGTACAAAATTACAGAAAGAGAAACGCGCGTTAAAATAGTCGGCTACTAAATGAATTAAAATGAAGTTTGAATATTTGGAACCGATTAACGCAGATCTGCAATGTACGCGGGTACATTGATTGCTATAATCGATATTTGAAATTTTCATACCATATTTGATAACAATAAACTTAAGAATGATAAAGCGACGACAAATAAATAGTTAATAGTAAAAAATCTGTAGGATATACTTGAGATAAAATGAAGGTCTAGAAAATAATTTATCACATTTTCTTGTTATATTTTTCTGAATACTCATATTCTTCTATCTTGTCATAAGCTGAAATGAGGAAATATTTTTCGATTGTAATGCCAGTCGATAAATCGAAAGATTGAAAAATGAAGAAAATATAAAAGTTCTGCGACGGGGCTTAGCTAAAGCTTCTTCCAATATTAATTAACGGAACTCTCTTTATCTCCTTCTCTCCCTTGTCGTTTGTGTCATTATTCTCCTCTACTAAAAATTGACGAGAATGTTCGTCACCGCCGTAGAGAATATTCCTTCTCTTATTCCTCCGTCGTTCTCCCGCTCGTTCTATTACCAAAACTTTGACGGGCCCCGATTTGCAAGCCAGCGGAATAATTAAAGCATTCTCCTTAAAATTGTTATCGATGACTTCTTTAATTTTCACGGACGCGTTGTTAGTCCGGCACCTAGAACTTATAAACTCATCAAGGAACAACTTCAGGACTTTTGTACGGAAAATGAGATTGTTGATCGGCGTAGTTCGCTCCGTAGAGGAGATAAAAGTTAATCGAAAATAAACACCTTTTTTTTAAACTTTATTTCCTTTTGAAACACGAGCAACTTTGTGTGCTTTCTTCCGGTATTATATTCAAAATATAAATATAGCAAACTATAATTTGCATATGTAATTTGTTGTACATATTAATCATACATGATATTGATCAATTATGCAAAACATGCATTATGCAATTTTATTATAATTACATTGCAAATGCGACAAAATAAAACTTTTCAATGTGTCATTTTATGCGAGTTGCAATACTCAACAAATATTCTAATATGTCAACTACACATTTACGTTCCTTCCGTACAATTTTTTATTGTACCCGATATTGTACATTCGGCCTTTTGATTGCTGTTGAAGCTATGCGGAGGATTCCGACTAATCCGACCTCCCTTTTCGCTCGTGAAATCTATTTACTGACGCTAATTGCTTCGATTGTCTCGATACGTTCTCTCACCTTTGAGTCTCTAACAGCATTGACATCGAATTTACCGATAATCAAACAGTTTTCATCAAATCGTTGACTTTATCTCCATCATGACTCAGTACGATTGATCAAAATTGAACGGGTGGAAACGTAAATTTAGGAAATAGCAAATAGTCATTATCTAAATGAAATATATCTTATCGCTACGTAATTTCAACCGTACTGTCTTATCTTTAAAAATATCTTGGAATAGCTTTAAAAAAATCTTGAAAAGTGTAGTTCGATTCTTAAAAAACATATTTATTATTATATCAGCTTGTATAGAAATATTTCCTCGGATGAAATTACATTTCTGTGTGTTCTCTTATCGTATGTGTAATTCAAAATGCAGATAAATACCAAGTACTGCTATTTTTTTATATAAAACCAATTAATATATCACAAGATGAACAAACGGATTTATTTATGAAATAGTCGAGAAGTATTTTGAAATTTGCGATGTGAAAAAAGGCGCAGCTCTTCGTTGTCTAACTTATAGCGAAACTTTTTGTCAACAAACCTACAATCCATATGAGTGAACGCGCGGGAGTTTCTAGTTTCTCTCATAGATATTTTCGAGCTGTTTGACAAATGACCGGCGCCGGCGCATCACACGATATATCACGGTCCGAATGGCGTGATAAAGAATGAAGCGCGTGACAGAAACGAGAAGATAATTTAATTTTGGACCAGCGGCTCTCTTCCAATGGCCGACCTATTTTTTTTCCTCGGAGGAGGAAACTCCGCGAAATCTGACGCCCATTAATTGATCGTCAGGGCAGCAATCCGATAATATTAAATCTTTTGACATTTTATTATCGTGTCGCCAAGTCGACCGGATATCGCAGATCGTAAGCACCAACTTGGCGAACATTGATTACCGATTGAAAATATTCGTGTTTATTAGTGCAACTTTCCGTTAAGACCCAGTTGTAGTGTCGATCGCGTAACATATATTTACGATGCATCAATCATTTATGAACATAAGTCGGATCCTGTAATGAAATCTTCAAATTTAAAGCTGTTCAATACTTGAATCTCTCCTTAACTGATATTGGTAATCTTTAACGAAGATCGATTTCGCTGAAAGATCTCCGAAAATGAATTTGTCATGAAATGGAGGAACCGCTCACGCGGCTTAATTCTCTTATTTCTGCCGATACTAAAATTTGCAGCAATAAAGGAACGTGATGTGAAAACCAGCACTACCCGCAAGATCGTACATCAAGACGTGAATACGGACGTCTTGGGTGATTTCTTGGTATTCCCGAACCGACCTGCTCTACTGGGAATAATCCATATTTCATCAAACATATTGATAGGAAGCCGCTTGTATGGGTGGATGTAACTCTCATATCGTAACCCATATCGATATACCGGAAACGAGAAAGAACGAGAAGCACACTTAGGTCTTTAGATGTAGACGTAGGGGCGGAGTGGATCGTTAATAAAAAATCTTACGCATTATTCGCTTGTCCGCCCAGCATAATTAAGGAAGGTCAAGATGAGAAAAGGGGGAGAGAGAAATAAAGTACACGAGGGGCATTCCGTTATCGCGTGCAAACATCCGCGGACAGGCCAAGCCGAATCGTCGGACGACGAAAAGGATTTCGCGACGGACGTCGTCGGGATCATATAAATCATCGCGCTGGGATCCAAGCGTCCGTTTTATCATCGTATGGAAATCCAGTGAGTTATATCGAACCGCCGGTTTCTTATTTATGGTCGGACTGAATCGTAATACCGGACGAAAACTTCTTCCCGGCCTTCTTCGGCGCATCTGTTCGCGTATCCGTGTCTGGATTCCGAGTTCTCAAACGACATCACCCCTGCGATCTCCATCCACGTTCATCTCTTATCATCTTATTCTAGCTGAAAAGTTGGAGAATCAGCGGAGCCGTGACGCGAATTTGTACCGCGAACTAGATCTCGCAATAAGCTAATCGGGACACTTGGGCAGTCTTTCAGTCGACACGCGGCGACGTTCCGAACGGATCATTGGGGAAACCATCGACATCCACGAATTCTTGGAACTCCCTCGATGGGACGCCAGCTCGACCAGGGACGAGTTAATAATACGTCCGGCGGACTGGATGTTCAGACATCGTTAATTAAAGTCGGAGGTGCGCGTTCGCAGGGTCGGCCGGTACCACAGCTCTTCGTGGCTACCACAGACTTTACCCCTGCCCGCCTAATTCGTACAACAATGTCTATTATTCAAGTTAGCCCGTGTACGTGGTATAGCCACCTAACACGGCTGCTGGTGCGCGGTGCGTGCTGGCTGGGTCGGTGAGCAAGTTTGCCGAAGAACGCATAACTCCCCGAGCTTACCAAGTTTGCCACACCGAAAGTACTAGAAACCCGTAGAGCCAACTCATTGCCTGTTCCTATTGCTCCTTAACGCAATGGAGGATGCGCCATGCGACACGTTAATTAATCCATCGGATTAACCATACGACCTATTACCCCCTTCGTCCCGTTGCACGCCATTAACCACGATATATTCCGCTATTTGCCAGCTTGCGATATCGTATGTAATCGCTCTCGTTTATTTGTCGAAAAAATGAAAAGGTAATTATTGGCATAGCACACGAGAAAATTGTGAAAAGAAGCTCGAAGTCAGCCACTTATTTTATGAACATTGATTTTCTCTCTGTACCGACGTACAAAAATTATATTACGTCTCATACAATTTCCGAGATATTTTATATGTATACTCAGGCATGATGTAATCATTCTGTGATACTTTACGCATGAGTAAAGCGAGGTGAGAAATTTGCCAATGTTGATCTATCGAGTGCGCACGGTATATCTAGATACTTTTCTTGTTCCACCGTTCTTCACTTGGCTTGCTCCATTCGACTTCGATGTCCCCCTCTCTCTCTCTTATTCTGTCAAGCGGCGAATAAGTTCCGCGGTTCGTAATCTACAAATATTATTCCAGCTCCATCCAGGAGAAAGATCTTTCTCTCCTGTTCCCCAGCAGGTAAAACTGCCTGCGCTACCCTGAAAACTCGTCCAATCGCGGCGCTCCGAGCTGGCCGGGTAAACTTGCACCATCTCGACAATTCGTGTGAAAGGAACACCAAGGACAGAAAGAAAGAAGTACGGAAAAGATGCGTGACCGAGAGGGAGAGAGTAGGAGAGAATTGCATCGTAGGTTCTCTCCAGAAGCGGGACAAGTGCGAGAAAGTCCGTGGAGAGGAAGTTTGCGCTGTAATTACCACGTACTGCACAATTAAAATCTTAATCTTCTCCGCGCAAAAATAGGACAAACTCCATAACGTCATCATACCGCGGAAAATTCCTCAACCGGTGCGACCGAGTGTTTTCTCGGGACTTAGCATACACGACTCACTCCTTCCAGTGAGATTTCGCCCGTTATGAGAGAATTTCATGAATGCAACAGCGATATATGTGTCTAATGAGATCTACCTGGTATTCGAGATACTGCTACATAATTAAAACACGTTTTATTAAGAACATATCACGATTTATAAACCTATTTCGACGATAGATCGAATCTGTTGATTTAAAGAAGGGAAAGCCGGCTCTTTCTTGATACACCAATTAATTTGATTATCGGGAGAAGTTACGATTTTTTCATCCCGTCACGATATATATCAGATTTCGAAGGAAAGATATATATTTATGATGATTACGTAATACTGGCGCTCCAGCGTCGTCGATTCGGCAGAATCGTAAAACTTAAGAGCGACGTTGAATTCACGAGGTTCCTGGGTTAATAACATAAAGCTGCCCTGTAATTAACACGAACGGAGAAAGTCGGAAAATAATATCTTGCCGAATTCCGTGGGGCTCCGTTGGGATATCGTTTCACGGCCGAGCAGTGACCCGAGGCACTTTGGAGGCTGGTTATCGAGACCCGGGGAGTTTCTTAATCTGCTCGTAAGTCAGAAGGGTTCCGAGCCAACGAGCGAGGCGTTGCCCCAAGAGTGCGATTCAGCTTTTCAACTAAGCTCGTATTACGGCCCTGGGCTTGCTCGAGCTCGGCGTCTTCGACGCTGACGTGATTTTTCACTACGTTCCTCGAGATAATTGGGAAGTCTTGTACATCGCACCAACTATGCGCGATCATTTCACCGGACCCTCGTTTCTAAAGCAGATTTAAGCTTCACGGTGAACGTCCTACCCCCTTCAAATCTCCCGCGCGGACATAACAGTGATAAGTCGCGGCGAAGTGAGGCGATAAGTGAGGCGAAGCTCACAATGCAGATTGTCAAAATGCCGTTGTTAGCTACGTAGGAGAAATCTATCTAGAAAATCGTTGAGCTACAAGTCTGTATTGATTCGAACCGAGCGCGCAACATTTTGGGATTAGCAACGCTCGTATACCACGGAATAAACATTGAGAAATTAAAGTTTTTTAGGTCGCTATTTATATTATGCACGCACCTGCGGCCCTCAGGAAATTGCAAAAAGAAAAAAAGAGAATGTCTACCATCTTCGCCATGAATATAACTTCGTTCGCCGCCTCCATTGACCTCACTTTTAATTTAGTGTTCGTGCCCAAGTGTTTCTTATTTATAACTTTCTTTCACGGCCCCCTTCGTTAAAATGCAAATACGCGTCGGCATAGAAAATATCCGTGAGATTGAAAGAAAAAGAAAAAAAAAAGTTGCCGCCGAGGCCGCACATATTCCGCGGAAGTGAGGAAGCGAAACGCTTCATTCGCGGAAACGTTGCCTTTTTGCGAGCCGCACTGCCTGGTCACCGTGTGTGTAAAAATAGAAGCGAGCGGACGGGATCGAACGAAGTAAAATTCCCGCGGTCTGAAAACGGTGACGATGATTTACAAACGGTACGCGATGGTGAAACATAAGCTCTTTTCATCCTCTTGCAAGAGCGCTGCTTTTCATTGTACTCTATATTGAGCGCTTTATCGTTCCAATGTACGTGTTTCGAGCGCCAATATGAGAAAGAGAGAGAGAGAGAGAGAGGGGGGGGGGGGAGGGAGAGCCGCATTTTGCTTTACTTATTCTCTAATCGTACAAACGGCGGTATTGATTGCAGTTCCTGGAGAAAGAGGTGATTAACCGGCCAACCGTAGCGGGATGAATAAAAATAATGTTGTGAAATTTAAATTGCATCGCGTTTCTTTCTTCTTTTCATTATCGAGCCTTTTGTATTCCTTCTTCACAGAAAGCAATGACGAATACATTTACATTATGATGCTTTGTAAATTTTTATAAAAGTTTAATATGTGTTGTGAGATACCGCTATTTAGCTTGGACGCGGGATTATTCTCGCAAACTTTGTATTCGCGTTGAATATATTCATATTGCTCTTTACAATAGCAAATACATATAACAGAAGAATTCGCACAGAAACGACGGTGATTTCTGCGATTTTGAGAACGTTGATGTAAATTAAACTTTCACGATTGCAAGATTAATTCCCTCGAGTTTTTCGGAAAGTGAAATAACGGCCGGCATTTAACTGTCGCAAATCTCGTCTCCTCGTAACGTCACTGCACTTGCTTCTTTTTCACGTTAAATTGATAACGGGAGAAAATAATTTCGATGGAAGAGCAGAATATTTGTGCGGCTCCTTCTTCGCAAAGCCAACGTTCAGGTAACAGCGCTAGACTGGACGAGCAAGTCTGTTGTTCTGGCGGCGGTTGTTGGCTCGCTAACTGCCCGGGTGACCGCCTCTCTCGCAAATTACCTCCAATTTACCACTAAAGTTACACTGCAGCTCCACTGTCCTCCTTTCAAGGATTGGGTATCTACCCACCGTTGATGGTGTCGTATTTTGCGAACGATTCCTCGACTAATAGTTGAAGGGTGTAAAATCCGTGCTCCAAAGCCATCCTGTCGCTGTCTCGAAGAAATACGTCTGTTTAAATTTATTTTGTCGCGCGTGTATCATAAAACGACATTTTTATCAAGTTTTCCTGGTTTACAAACGAAGGATGTCCCGTTTGCGAGAGGACACATTCGTGGAATTCGTTGAGGAACAAAACACAAAGAGAAATCTACGAGAGAACCTATCGAGGATTTATTATTATCGTAACAATGCGCAAAACTTGTGTACTGAATTAATTATTTAGATCGTGCAACTGAATTGTTCTTTAATCTTTTTATGCTTTTACTCTTCGTCGCGCTGCCACGTTATATCGTTATCAAAAATTTTTCGAAAGAAGGGAGATTCATTTAACAGAGCACTTGACTTACGAAAGTGTTACTACAACTACGTGCGGTGAAACGAAGGCGGGATTTTGTCACGGCACAGACGGTACGGTGCCAGTATGCAAATGTCCAGTCTTGGCAATCTGCTTAACTTCCCGTCTTGAAATTTTCCGACTTTCCCCTGGAGCTTATGTAAAGTCAGCCGTCTATTAATAATGTATTAAGTAATTACGAGAACAGAAAAGAGACGGCTCCGCGATGGGATACACGTACCGTCGTTGACTTTCGTGCTTGCGCACACACAATCATCCACGGATAGAGAAACGCAGGAGATAAGCTAACATTAAGCGCGTTAACATTCGACATTCGTATTCGTGGGCGAAGAGATCGGAGGAGATTTTAGCGAACGAGTTTTTCAGAATCGCGTTGCTCGCCGGTAAAATATAAAATCTAGAACTCCCACGAGGGAAAGAGAAACAGGGACTTTTGAGCCTTCCTTTTGACAATTTCATACATTTCCATCTCGTTTCTGCTCGCATATCCCCCGAAAATTTTTATCTCTTAAAATTGTACAATTTTATCCACCTTTATCATATTCTTAGACCTCGAGTCGCAAGGCTAAATCCTCTCTCATCGTTTATTAAAAGTTGGGCTGCTCGATTTATTAAAAATTAGGTTATTCGATTCATTTTTAATCGCGATGTAAATTTGTCGTGACCGTTGCCTAAAGTTATCGCGAATGTATAGTACAAGTGACAGGTATAACTGAATAAAAGTGATTTGTAATCGAATAGGTAAATCTCGTAACTTGAGAGAATAACGCCCTTACGTATCTTAGCTAGTACGCTTAGTACGCTGCGTGAATACGAGAAAAACGTTTCGATATTAATATTAAATAGAATTATAGTTATTATGTCATTATTGTCGGCGTTGGATAAAGGGTAACGTGAAGAATCTTGGAAACAAATCCCCGATTAAGCACAAAACTCCTTCCGGAATTACTGGTTCGGATTTACTCCATGGAGCTTTTAGTTGAACCGAGCTTTCCGTTCTTCCGCGTGGGAGGTGCTCGGTGCAATTCAGCTAACTTGAACGCGAACGAGTGATTCGATATTAATGCCGTTACGAGTTCGCGCCCTACTTACTTCCGCGCTCGCGAGACGACCGCTTGCGGATCTACCGGGGAACGGAAAGTTCGCATTTCGCGCGTCGAACTCTAATGCTCTTTTCGTAATTAATGGCTCTCTATCTCGTATCGCCGTCTGGAAATCGTGCGATTCGCGCGAGATCGGGCCCGTTTCGGGCGTATTTCCGCGAAACGTTGCGCGAAAACAGCGGGAATACGATATTGCGATGTTACGCGTTACACGCCCGTTGTTCTCATTAATAATACAAATAGGATGCGCATCCCGTGTTTAGAATAATGTGCGCTATCGCACCGGTATGGTTCGCGTTTGATTCGCGGATGGGACAGGCAGGATTTCGTGCTGAAGCCGCAACAGTTCTAGAATTGCGAATTGTAATTTGCAAGTGAAAGCGAAAAGATAGCGCAACATAGATTGCTCTGTATGACGATAGCTTACTAAATGGTTAATTACAAGCTTCCCCTCTTTCATAATTGAAATGCAGATTGCGATACTAAACGCTGTTAGTCGCGGAATTGAATTAGCTAGGAGCAAAGAGAAAAAGTGAATGGTTATTATTATTTTATTATTATACATGTAGCGATATATTAGCTACATTTTTCAGCTGAAAAATAAGAAGACAACGTTCTCCCCTAGACAATCGTACTTTTTCTACAACAATTCCACCTTTCCAGGAAGCTTACGGAGAAAAATCATTTTATCCACCTAAAATAAAATATCAATTATACGTTTTCTAGAATTTCGTAGATGAAACGCGAGCAGCAAACGAAATGAAAATCCGTGCACTATCCGTCACCGCCTATCATATTCGACGATACGTACGTACCTAACTCGTCTACCCTCGTGTCTGCGGATAGCAGTAATATCCAATATCCGGAAACAGTTAGGAATCCTGGGAATACGGGGTGGTCACCGTGTGCCTCGCCCACCCCTTTCGGGCCACCCCGGGGTAGTAATAGTGTGGACGTTAACTTTTTTTCCCGCGATATCCTCGGCCCGCGGTTGAGATTCAATTTGCAAAGGCTATTCCAGTAATTGCATAAGTACCGAACCGCAGTCGCACGTGGTTCAAGCTCGGTCGTATCTTCGCAATATCTGTATTTCCACACGTACACGCCGAAACTCGCTAGTGACCTGCTTCACGGGGGCACCGTCGACGGAAGTTCTTTCGTCGGGTTGCGGTCCTGGTAATAGGAACAAAATTAATACAATTAATCGCCCTAATTACGATCTTGATCGCATTAGTTTGGGATGCTCATTGGTTTCCAATTTACCTTCCTTATACAGAAGTTGATGTAATTACGCCGACTTAAACCGATAGTAATATCGTTTCTGCGACGTCGTTTTGACATCTTACGTTTCGCACGAAAATATAAATTTTAACATATCGCAACGTTACACGAAATTTAATAGCGAGACAACTTGTTTAGCACAAAATACAATATTTGTTCTCTTATTACACTTTTCATCAACTCGTGGTAAAATTAAATTTTTTAATATTTAGGTTACTTCCCTCGTTCCACTTTTCTCTGCTCTCGGTCTTTTCGTTATTTTAATTTTAATGCGCGCGAGCGATAGATAATGAGCAAGAGTGATGCATCGCACGTAAGTACGAATAATTAATTTCGCAAGCGGATAAAATTGATCCGTGTTATGCCGCCGCGTTATACGCGGTACAAGTCATATATCCCAGGGTTAAAATAACTTTTTGTCGAGTATTAAGCACACAAGCCGTTGATCAAATCAAATAGATTACTATGTACATTCCCCTTGTACAAGCACTCATGTAACTGGTCGCCGTACTCCGCACACGATTCGAAAATGTCATCGTTAACTATTGTTCGCCGAACATTCACACGTAGTCGAGAGGGGGATGCGCGAACATGATATATTCGGCTCCCTCATGAATACGTTCGCCGTACGCTTCGGGCTAGATTGCTCTAGTTAACGACAGGTATTTGAGCGCTAACTATCCGACTGACTCGGTGCCATTAGAAATGTTTCAAGAGAAATTGCCCGTACTGCGTTGTATTAGCGCGCCGTCGAATTCCCGACTCGCGTGTTATGTACGATGCGCCGTGGCGATAAGCATTGAAAATTGCGTTTTGCGTTCGATTTATTCCGCGATTGTCGCTCAAACAAATTTTTAATATCGTTTCAACCCTGTTTCCTCTCTCTTGAAGAAAACTATTACGTATCTATACAGTGCTAGACGTTGTACAAATTATTAAATTTTGACAACTGTTGTGTTTTATAAACAGTAGGGTTGAAATAATTGAAACACGAGAGGGAGAAAATAATGAAAGTCAATGCAAGATTTTTTTTCGCACCACGACCTCGCGAGTCGTGCGAGCGATAATGAATGATAAAATATAGCGTACAACGATGGCGTTTTGAAAATAATGTATAAAATCACGGATACGGCGACGCGAGAAAGATGGGATGAAAGGAGAAAACCCGTCGAATCACGGCGCTCGGGCGTGTGTTAAGAAGGAAGCCCCGTCGCTGCGATGAGAATTTATGGGCTGTTCTCGAATCGCGAATACAATTTAAGCGCTGTTGATCCCGCTGTGACAAAGTGGCTCGCATGATGGATGCGGCCGCGCGCTTGCGTTTGTTACACCATCGGCCGAAGCGGGAGCGACCGAGAGGGAACGAGAGTTGTACGGGCGGCGACCGTAAAGGGTGGCGGAGAGAACGAGGGTACGCGGGATACAAACGGAGAGGCGGAAGGGGGATGAGAAGAGGGAGAGAGAAAGATAGATTTGCAGTGTAGTGTGCAGGCCAAGCGGGAGTGGAAAATGGCAGGAGGGCTGCCGCGTGACATCCTACTTAGTCCGCAATTCGCGGCCCATTCATCTTCATGCGCGGAGTTCGATCGGATGTCTAAAGTTTTCAGCTCGATCTGAAAGCTTTAGTTAGCGTCCTGCGACCGGGCAGAGGGGGAGGGGGAAAAAAAGGAAGAGCCGAGTACGAAACGATGTCGTTCACAGGCAGCCTTTCATTAATATCGCTTTTCGACGATATTAACGGTTTTTCTCGACGCTCTCGAAACATACGGGCGACGTTGAACGCTCAATACGTACACTTATACGGGGTAGAAAACTTTTACGATATTAAATTCCGAAAATATTCTGCGTAACGTGGCGTGGCGCGCGCGCGAGCGACTCGGCGTATCTCGAGTTACGCAAACAGCGTATCCGCCGAACTCGCGGCGGATATTTGAAGAAATTAAAGAGATCACACCTGTGCCTTAGATCGGCCCCGGTTAATTGTATCACGGCAAACGCCGGGCGTATGCTAATTCGAAGGCATGTATAATACACTCCCCATAGTCATGCACTCCGCCGTCTCCTAGCCGGTATGTAAATGAAAATCCAAGTTTCCTACACTGCGGTGTTTGTATTCCCTCCCAATGGACTGGGTGGTAGAATTTCGCTCTGTTGATATAACCGAGAATGACGATACGCTTCGCCATTTCCGCATTGATGATGGTGCAACTGTGATTCGTTACGCGGTATGACGATTAAATCACCAGCCGCAAGCTCGTCGCAGCTTTTTGCAGCGCATCCCCCGCGCAGATGGAATCGGTCTGGTTATCTTCGCCCGCGCCCATTATAAGGGAATTGAACGGCGTTTGTAAATTTCGCTCCACGATCGATACGCTCTCGTGGTCGTACAGGCCGAGGCGGCTTTACCATGGTAGTTTACGTCGCTCCGAGTACTGGACATGTTATACAAGGTTCAGGATGATGTCGCGCTAATGCACCGGCTTTGTTGTGATTTGTGTACAGTATCTCCTCGGTGTACGCGCAGCCCGGATACTTCGACAATGCTTTAGGCTCAGTATAGTCGAAGGCAGAAGTTACGAGCGTGATGGGAGTGCAGTTAATAAATGGGAACCGATTACCGCGCATTACGCGCTCCGTTGCGAACGGCCAAGTTTGTTCGCCGCGCCGGTAAAATGATAGAGGAGAGTGCAAAGAGCATGTTACATTTTACTAAGGAATATTGACACATCGAAAGACACGTATTGTACGTTGCATTTCAGGATAATGCCAAGAGCTACTACCGTCTCACATGTGAACGTGATCCATGTTTAATTCTTTCTCTCTCTCTTTCTCTTTTTATTTTCTATACAATATGTTACGTACAATATCTTCGCAAACTCTCACGTAGCGGACGTTCGTCAATAAGCCGAACGACATTGTCACAAGACACAATGATTGTTAACGCTGACGCGGGCGGATTAGCCTACGAAATGAAAGACACACGGAGAGATGGTGCATGAATATTCCATGGGTGAACGCTTGCGCGATGCGGTCGCTATTCACTTGGAATGATACACCATTCCGTGCGTCACTGTCCACTTTGGCCAGGTCAGCCTTTTCCGAAGGCACAGGCTTCCGCGGAGGCGACATCGTGTCTACGGGCCAGGAGGAGCTCGAGGAAGGAGAGTGAGTCGCCGAGCCGCCGCGACGTTTCCTATTTACGGCACTTCCTAGCGAGCTAAATTAACCGGGAATGCCGGCGATCCTTATCCCACGACGTCCTCGCATTTCGCGTCCTCCTAGAGTACCGCCCGCGACGTCGGACGCCGTTTAAGCGACCGAAGGAGAACGTTCTCCTCTGCCTCTACGTGACCGAGCAGATAAGAAGGCGAGAACGTCGTTAGTCTCTCGCCGGAGAGACGGAAGAACGTCCTCGTGCACGCGAAAACCGTCGCCGCCGCGCCGCGCCGAGAGATTATCGGGCGCTACTTCGTTTACAAATTTTCCAGGGCTCCTCCACGCCTAACACAACGATGCTTCTTTATCGCATTATTCAGCGTTCCTCGGCGATTACGAATCTGTGCCCACCGTGCACAGAGATTTGCACATTTTACGACTCGCAACAGACGACGAATTTTAAATAATTTCCGGCCAACTTTCTACTTCAGGTTTTAGGATTATATATTGTCGCTAAATGCACTCGTCTACATTCTGTCTGCATACGCGTGTAATTTTGGGTGTACATTTGTATAATAATATAAAAGCCAGAGAGAAGGCGGATGTTTTTTTTGTAATAGCCGACTGAATCAATAATGCACCGAGGGAAATTTCAGTGGTCGCTGGCGCTCTCTTGATTTAGATCTTCCTGATGCACCGTAAATTCCTCTAATGCAATTTACAGCGACGTTGCGTGGCCAAATGTAGAAACTTCCGCGGTGCATTTACTTTTTTATCGCGAGTCGAACATGATCCTGCAGGTGCGGTTACTTGAGCGAAGTATTTCCTACCTGCTCTTTTCTACGCTTGCTCATTATTATACTTAAATGTACATTTTATCTTTACCACGAGACGCGTTACAATGTTACAACATTCCTTATCTTTCTGTAAAAACTAACTCGTAAAAAATTGAAGCGTAACTCGCGTAACGATTTCACGACTAAGAGCAAAATTCAATTTACCTAATGCGACACGTAGTGAAAAATTTATACAGAATTCAGGTTGCTATTTAAATAATTTCCATTTTGTTTCAATTACCCACCTGGGGTGGCTCATTACGCGTACTCGTTGCAACAGAAGAAACTTGTTTCTAAATGCAGCGCAGCGACACGGGATAATCACGTCAGTGATATTAATGACGCGCGTTGTACATGACATATTACCAATGAGACTGTCACTTCCCTTCCTGCGAGCATTATTAACTTGTTGGGCGTTTATATTAGCGGTGTAATTAAACATTCGAGCCGCGTTATTGAGATCTGTCACAGATAATTCGCGCGGGGCAAGTGTGAGCAGACAAAAAAAATGAAGTAAACGCGCGGTTCTCCAGCGAGCTTCCTTCTAGACTTTCGCGTTAACCCTTTGAAGCATACATTTTTCGTGAAACTTTGTATACAGGGATTTTTGGGGTCGCTAATTACGAATCCGTTGTCAGATTTTCATAATTCAAGATGGCGGAAGTCAAAATTTAAAAGAATAAAATCATTCAACTGTAATTCAACTGTGCTAAGAAACATTATTTCGATCTCTATCTCCACACGCCGTTTCCTACGCAGACGCTAATAAAACGGTCGTGTACGATACGGCTGGTTATGAGAAAAATTGGCGGGTAGTTACGTGCGGCGATATATACGTATGTCTGCGCCTGGACAATGGTCGACCACACGGTCAACTCGGGAAGAAAGGAAGATACGTAAATAAATAATGCGGCAGGTTATTTCACGACGGTATACAACGCGCGCTGCTTATAGACTGCTTCCCAACTGCCTTGAAACTGCACAAGACGTTTCTATATGTGGCGCTTTCGCGTTACCGATGCTTCGTATATCCGTGTTTAGTCGCACGGATCCGCGGTTCTTTTATCCGCCCGACAGTTAAACGCAATAACTCCTAGTTACAAATAGATCGTTGCGCGCGCGTGTGAAAAAATCCCATTGTCGCTCGATAAATATGGTAGACACCTTTGGTATAACCAATTAATAAAATTCACAAGGCTCTCATGTGATAAACACAAATTTGAAGAAATACAGAGCCACGACAGGATGTTAGTGCCTAAATGCGAAAAATATTACCTCGGCCAGGGTGTGAACCTCCCTCTCACTAGGCGGGCGTCTCACCGATTCGACCACCGCGCATGTACGAGGGTGGGTTGAAAAGTTTTGAGCCTGATATAGAAACTTTGTTTTGGTCAAACTCACTTTTATTTTTCGACATAGTCTCCGTTTAAATCGGGATACACTTAATCCAGCGATGCTCCAACCACTTTAACCATCCAAATAACGGTTGGCGTCTTGCTCTGCAAAATAGGCATCTACGGATGCTATGACCTCGTTCGATGAAAATTTCTGTCCTCCGAGACAAACCTTGAGTTTAGGAAACAGAAAAAAGTCACTGGGGGCTAGATCTGATGAATACGGGGATGGTCGATCAGTTCGAACTGCAATTCGCGAAGTTTGACCCGATATTCGATTTTTCCATGTTTACGAAAATACTAACAGCCACACGGAAAGACCGGTCAAAGCAAAAATAACTAAAATTAAAATGTTACCGTATAAATAGTAGGGGCATCTACATTGTTTTGTGTTGCAACATTCACTAAGTTTGCTGCACAAAACGCATATATAGTACATAGTTGTCGCCACTACTTATAATACCAATGATATAGCTGTCCCGAATATTACTATTCATTGGGCTTGTGCCAACTCTAATTAGACATGTGGTAACCATATTGGTCTCTCCTTGCACTGACACAAACGACTGTCGTACAACTGACAGTCCAAAATGGCTGAAATTTTCCGAGGTTCAAAGCATGTACAGTCGCAGTACTGAAGTGGCGACGACAAGTAATGCCAGCTTCATGTTGAGGATCAAAACTTCTTAACCTACCTTCGTAGTAATATTCATCGCAATAAACAGTATGACGTTGATTCCCGAATGCCACATATCGTGACAATATTCGAAACAAGACCTGCGCGCCGACTTAAATCACCAGCTCTAAACTACAGTACCTTTAATATAAAATGAACACATCTCGTACTGTGATTGATACGCGGAGACACATCGATCGTCATTCCTTTCCTTTGAGTTTTTTGGCCCGGCCAAATTGGTGGCGAGGTTCTTGAAAGCATTACCTGCGCGATGCATCGTCGTGAAAGGTGTGCGCGGCGCGCCAAGGCGGTTTATAATGTTTATCTCATAATACGTCGTCTTTCATCGTATTTCCTCGTGTAAAATGGCGTGGCCGTTAGTCTTTCGCGCGGGGGCACATTAGCACCCTCCGTGCCGCGCTCCTATAACCGATGAAACATCCTGAAGAAACGCCAGACGATGATACTCACCCCCGCTATTAACTTTTGGCTTTATACCCCGTTCCACGTCTCGCTCGTACTTTACGTTTACAACGTAACTATAGTATAGAGTGCCGTCTATAATCTCCCCAGAAGTGGGGTATCAATTCCAATAGATTTAAATCTTTGGCGACCGTCCCCCAGTTTTCTTTACCTTCCAGCGTCGTTCCGCCGATCTTATGCCTCTCGTAGATAATGTCATTTCTTCCCGTCCCTGATGATCTACGCGGAATAAGTTTGGCGCACGGGAACCCGTTCATGGGAAGAAGGAGTAAGCAAGACGTACGAGCTGCCGCTTCGAAAGGGCAGAACTAAAAGAGCGACTTTTAGAATACTCGGTTAGAAAGTTCGTCAGTTAAGGATTTGCTGGGCACGGTTCGGTACGTTCGACGGAGGAACTATCTGCCATTTGATTCTATTTCCTTGGATACGCGTGATTTACGTTCAGCAGGATAAATCGCGAGCAAGGGACCATTGCAAAAGAAGGAAATAGTTTTATTAAAAAATTTATCTATAAAAAGTGTCGCGGTAGGACAAAGAAAAACATATCTGCGATCGACTCTGACGTAATTTTTCACCGGCCGGACGTATTGGCGGGCCTTTTAGCTAATTGTAAGCCAAAGTAGCCCTGTGTGACCCGGATCGTTGGTTCGCGATGGCGATCAGTGACCTTTCCGAAGCAGGGCGGGTCGGAGATCGTTTCGGGAGGGATCTACAGAGGGACTGGTTAAACGGCATAACGTGCCGCCCTTTAAGGGCGCTTCCACAGGAATGCGACGCCGGGCTGACGACGTGACACGCATCGACGAAGCGCGATGCGCGGTGCATGCTAATGCTGGAAATCTGAAACGTCAACTGGAGCAACGCTGCTGCAACGACGACGCGGAACGCCTACCGGGATTTCGTGGAGATTCAATTCGGTCCTGTACACCAGCGCGGGTCCGCGTTCGTGACGATTTCCGCCGGACGAGAGCACTGTCTAGCGGAACAAGGAACGTTCGTATTGTGTCCCGCTGCCATTTACCAGACGTGATTAGAACCGCATAACGGGGATGCAGAATTCCTTTTCACGGCGTCATACATCTAATGAATTGCAATGGCATCATTATCGGTCATTTAAATCTCAAATTGCTTGATCCGCCCCCATTAAATAAGCCGCTTACACCTTGTTTAATTAATTTTAGCTTTATTTACATATTACATTAAAAATGATAATTACGACCTCTCGCGCACAATGTTTTATTAATCAGCTTAAAATTCAGCTACGAAAGGGGCTGTGCCGAGCTAGGAACACACGAGGTACGTTAAATGTGAAAAAAAGCTTTCGTCTCGCTTTAAAAAGCAATAAGTTCTGTCGCGCAACAACGACGATGCCGTTGGGCGGATTATTGCAAAAAGAAATAATGAAACACGAAACAATAAGTAGAGAGACCGAAGGAGGCGGCGGACAGCGTTGAGTAATCGTCAGAGCAGCATATTGGCAGTTGTCCCGCGTCGCTTGTAACATACTAATCGTTGAAATACGCGCAAATATTTATTTTTCAACTGTCAGGAGCACGCCACTTCGCCTGGTTTCCCCCGCGACTCCGAAGGCAAGGCGGACAGCCTACCTACCTATAAGGGCTTCCGAGAAATACGACCCTTGGATGCATTCGAGTCGATGTGTGCACACCGTGCACTCTCTCTCTCGTGCTGTTACCGCACAGCCTTTATTTATGTTTCTCTCCGCACAGTTGCGCACGCGTTCGGCAAAGCAAATCAAAATGTTTTCTCGAGTCTCGGACTCCTTCTCCGCTTTCTCTCTCTCCCGCAGTTAGAATCGGCACAATACCGCAGTCCGTTATTAATCGACAGACTGTGTGTATGACCGTTCATTTTGTTTGTTTCAATCTGTCATACTCGTGCGCGTGTGTATTTATATGTTTGTGTAGAACGAATCTTGATGGGTAGCTGCTAGATTTTGCGTACGAGAATTGCACGTGTCAGAAATATGCGCGCGACGGGATATTAATTTCATCAAGATCTGACACGTTTGTGAAAGCTGAGAAAGTGAGATATATTTAAGACACATTTTGCGATTTATCAATACATATAAACGGTAGAATTTTTAAGTGCATAAACACGATTCGTTAAATTGACAGTCATCGATGTTTTATGATAATCATTCTGGCTGCCGCATGTACAAACGGTACAAACATTTTCCTTCTTTTTTTTTTTACTGCGCAAACAAAGTCGCGTTACTCTCTGTGCGCCGTTAAATATCGTTGTTTCGTATCCGTCGTAATGCGCGGGTCGCTTAACTGAATTTCGAAGGCGAAATCGCGAAAATTCGCGTTCACCGGCGACCGGTGCCTCGCGGAATCGAATTATGAGGGACTGCGGCAGTCGGGACTGCTTTCCCTGGATGCGAATTTCACTTCCGGGCGCGCGGAGAGGTACAATAAAACAAAGATATTTGACGGACTAGAGCGAGAGATAGGGGCGAAGAGCACAAGAGCGGTAGGGTCGCAGTCCTCGTCGCGTTCTGGTGTGCAAGGGCAACGAAGGTAGTGGAATAGAACGGGGGAGGAGACGGGGAGGGGGGGGGGGACTGGAAAGGCTATGAAATTACGGGTAGGTAAATGAAACTATTCCAGAGTCCCGTGCATGCAGCTGCCGCGCTGTGCCGCTACGTCGGTACCAGTCCAACCTGACCCAACAGTGCGGAAAGGACTTTTATTTTTATTTGCCTTCCGCTTTATTTTCGCTTTAATTTCTCCCTTTTCGTCGCGGCGCTTGCTAATGGGAGGAGGAATACTAGCGCGAAGGATGGGGAAGGGACACACACACGCGCGCGCGCGCCAAGTGGATGGAATCGCCGGAGCCGTACCTTTCTCTTTCCTCCGAACCCTAGGCTCCATCCTCCAGCGAAACTGCAATCCCTCTTTCGATGCCGATAAAATTAATTATCTTGTCCGCCTCTATTTCGTTCCGCCGCCCACCGTTCTTCGTCGCGCTGCACTTAATTACGTAACATAAATTCTTATATCTAGTTGCGGAAACTTGAAGATTATGGATGGTTACGCGGTCGTTTAATCCTCATAATTCTCGTACGATACTCGCATTTTTTTTAGCCCAACTATTCTCCACCGCCGTATGCGCTTATTGCCAACGCGTACTTGTTCGCGTATTGTGTCTTCAGCTCTCTTTGCGGCGCGGTCCATTTAACGATAGGTACGTGTCGATAAATGTCGTGCATCGCGTCGGGCAAATCTGAGCAACGATGTTCCACCGGCGGATCGAACTTTCATGTAGCGGAATACGCGATTTAATGTAAGGCGAAAACGCGCAAGTGTATCTTGACAAAGAGAGAAAATTTCGAGTATCGAGATACTACATTCGCAAAACGTCCGTGTTTGGCGAATGGCAACCTACAACGATTTCCACTTACTTCCTCGGGAACTTGGAATGGAGGATAGAGTTGGCGTCCTATCATCTTCCGTCTGTACCGATTGTCCTGCGCCGCGGTGACTTCTTTTTCCTTTGCATACCATCTACGTTTCCTCGCGACTTTCTCGCGCTGTAGAAGGTAGATATCCACGGGAGCAGCGTCAAGGCGGCGGCGCGCCCGACACCCTCTCTCACCTCTCGCTCTCGTTCTCGCAGCCAACCCTCTTTCTCTCCCTCTGTCTTGGGGTGGCATTGCGCCCCGCTTCCCTACCGATACCCCTTTTGCACCCAACGGCCCTGCCATGGCCCGCTCGTGCCGTCAGTCTGGTCCAGAAGACTCCGCGATTCGCACTTCGACCTTGGCGAGAGTTTACCTCGACCAACGTCGCCAATTCCTACGCATTCTTTTTCCGCGGTCGCTTTTCTCTGCGAATACGATTCGCAACGTAAAAGCAATGATTAACGCACCATAGAGAATCCCATTAGTCACAACTCTGCTATCATTGTACGTGACAGACTTGTCGCGCGATAATTCTTGACAAGTTGCTTTATGAGAAGGAATTCTGCTGGCGTTGTTTTTTTGTCAACGTACAGTCCGATGAGTGTGAAAGGTATACCACTAACGTCAGAGCTATTAACAGCCGACAATCCTGGCGTATCGCGCATACTTAAACGATTTGCACAAAGACGGAAAGAAGCGTCTCGCAGAGCTGCATCTCTTAAGGTAATCTGATATTGAGTAAACAGCGTATGCGTAAAGTGCATCGTTCGAACGCCATATTGACAGGCGAACACGTGAGATCTTCTCCGTCTCCATCGCAAAGCACTTTGGAGGGTGCCATCGGAGCACTTTGGCTACAGGTTTCGCACAAGCAAACCAGAATAACCTATCGCGACGTCAGACCTGAACTGTACGCGTTTAGGCAGGGTCAACTTTAAGAAATACACGCGATACAGTTCTGACAAAGTTGTCCACCGTAGACAACAGACGTGGTAAATACGCGGCACTTTTGTCATGCCCGAAAATGCTAATTGAATTTAACCGCTTGACTCAGAAATTTCCTATTACTTGGAGGCTTCGCACATTTCGCGACTTCAAGTGAGTCCGACTGTATTTTTGAATTATCGGAACTCCAGTTAATTCGTCGGCAACTTCTGTCCAACAGACAGTCGCAAAGTAATCGCTGTAAGCGACCTGCAATTAATTGTAAGATAGAACTCGATACTCGAACTGCTGGCACATGCGATTCGAGCTGTCGCCTCGAAGAATTGCGCGACGTGGAACTTAAAGCTCTGTTAAAGCGTAAAAGTTGCGCGAAACTGTACGAGAGTCGATGAGAATTGGACAGACGTGCAAACGTCAAACGTGAGTCGTTCCTTCGAAGTGACCTGTGACATGTGTGCCCTTAATTAAATTTGGGTCGCCAAGTAAACCCTGACAATGACGTTGGTTCGTTTGGTTTCGTGAAGACGTGGACAGTGTTGGTTCCCTACGTCTGGACTAATTTGCTTAACCATTTTATGAGAAGAGACTTTACTCAAATTGTACATTATATGTTATATACATTCGGACTTTAGACAAATTATATTTCTTCGTACAGTCAATGCGTGACACTCTTTAACTTAAACAATAGTTTCAAGCGAGGACGATTGAGAACTACGCGAAAATTTCAAGGTAAGAGATCTGTTAAAAATAACTGAT